>NW_024871165.1:272500-410000 GCF_019054845.1 Dipodomys spectabilis | reverse complement strand
GACAGACGGATGGACAGACAGACAGAGACAAATACAGAGTGAGACATAGACAGAGAGACAAACGGACAGAGACAGATAGAGATTGAGACACAGAGACAGACAGACAGACAGATGAAGACAGACAGACAGACACACAGAGAGACCGACAGACGAACAGACAGAGACAGACACAGAAAAATACAGAGAAACACAGAGACAGACAGACAGACACACAGAGAGACAGATGAACAAACACAAACAGAAACAGACAGAAAAATGGAGTCAGAGACAGACAGACAGACAGACAGAGACAGAAAGAGGCAGACACAGACATAGATAGCCAGACAGACAGAAGAACAGAGGCAGAGATAGACAGACAGAGACAGACAGACAGATACAGAGACAGACACACAGAGACATAGACAAATGGACAGAGACAGAGTGACAGACAAACAGACTGCGAAACAGAAAGAGACACAGAGACAGAAATACAGAGACTCACAGAGACAGACAGAAAGACATAAGAAGGAAGGAAGGAAGGAGAGAAGGAGGAAGGAAGGAAGGAAGGAGGGAAGAAGTGGAGGGAACGAAGGAAGGAAGGAAGGAGGGAAGGAAGGAAGGAGGGAAGGAGTGGAGGGAACGAAGAAAGGAAGGAAGGAAGGAAGGGAGGGAGGAAGGAAGGAGTGGAGGGAACGAAGGAAGGAAGGAGGGAAGGAAGGAAGGAAGGAGGGAGGGAAGGAAGGAAGGAGGGAAGGAAGGAAGGAAGGAAGAAAGGAAGGAAGGAAGGAAGGAAGGAAGGAAGGAAGGAAGGAAGGAAGGAAGGAAGAGGAGGAAGAGGAGGAGGTGGAGCAGCAGCAGCCACAGTGGGGAGGAGGAGGCGCAGGCTTTTCCCATATCTTGGTCTCATTTCCTGCTAATTCCTTCCAGATGTTTCCAGCTTCCTCCAGGCCATGATTCATGTGGGGCCTGCAGGAGAAAAAAAAGCCACAGCAGCAGAGGCTTCCAGTTTCCCTGCGCCCCTCCTCCCCCCACCCAGCTGCTGTTCCACGTTGCACACAGGAAGGACTCAGCCATCAGCAACCAGCATGGGTGCTGTGGGCCCCGAGCTCGCTGCTTCTCCTAGGCCCTGGGTTGGATCAGGGAGGAAGGAATGAAGGAAGGAAGAAAGGAAGGAAGGAAGGAAGGAAGGAAGGAAGGAAGGAAGGAAGGAAGGAAGGAAGGAAGGAAGGAAGGAAGGAAGGAGGGAAGGATTGGAGGGAAGGAAGGAGGGAAGGATTGGAGGGAAGGAAGGAGGGAAGAATTGGAGGGAAGGAAGGAAGGAGGGAAGGAGGAAAGGAAAGAAGGAGGGAAGGAAGGAGTGAAGGAGGGAAGGAAGGAAGGAGGGAGGAAAGGAGGGAGGGAAGGAAGGAGGGAAGGAGGGAAGGAGGGAAGGAAGGAAGGAAGGAGGGAAGGATTTGAGGGAAGGAAGGAAGGAGGGAAGGATTGGAGGGAAGGAAGGAAGGAGGGAAGAAAGGAGGGAAGGAGGGAAGGAAGGAGGGAAGGAGGGAAGGAAGGAGGGAAGGAAGGAAGGAAGGAGGGAAGGAAGGAGGGAAGGAAGGAAGGAAGGAGGGAAGGAAGGAAGGAAGGAAGGAAGGAGGGAAGAAGGAAAGAAGGAAGGAAGGGAGGGAAGGAAGGAAGGAAGGAGGACAGGAGAGAAGGAAGGAGGGAAGGAAGGAGGGAAGGAAGGAAGGAAGGAAGGAGGGGAGGAGGGAAGGATTGGAGACAAGGAAAGAAGGAAGAAGGGAAGGATTGGACGCAGGAAAGGAAGGAGGAAAGGAAGGAAGGAAGGAGGGAAGGAAGGAAGGAAGGAAGGAAGAAGGGAAAGAGGGAAAGATTGGCAAGAAGGAAGGAGGGAAGGAAGGAAGGAGGGAAGGATTAGAGGGAAGGAAGGAAGGATTGGAGGGAAGGAAGAAGGAAGGAAGAAAGGAAGGAAGGAAGGAAGGAGGGAGGGAGGGAGGGAAGGAAGGAAGGAAGGAGGGAGGGAGGGAGGGAAGGAAGGAAGGAAGGAAGGATTGGAAGGAGGGAAGGAGGGAAGGATTGGAGGGAAGGAAGGAAGGAAGGAGGGAAGGAAGGAGGGAAGGAAGGAAGGAAGAAAGGAAGGAAGAAAGGAGGGAAGGAAGGAAGGATTGGAGGGAAGGAAGGAGGAAGGAAGGAAGGAAGGAGGGAAGGAAGGAAGGAAGAAGGGAAGGAAGGGGGAAGGAAGGAAGGAAGGAAGAAGGGAAGGAAGGAGGAAGGAAGGAGGAAGGAAGGAAGGGAAGGAAGGAAGGAGGGGAGGAGGGAAGGAAGGAAGGAAGGAAAGAAGGAAGGAAGGAGGGAAGGAAGGACGGAAGGAGGGAAGGAAGGATGGAAGAAAGGAAGGAAGGGTTGGAAGGAGGGAAGGATTGGAGGGAAGGAAGGAAGGAGGGAAGGAAGGAGGGAATTCATTCATTCATTATTCATTTCTTCCATTACCCCTCCCCCTCCCCCCTTCCAGGAAGTTTGTGGGGGTTTCCAGGCGTTGAGAAGAGGAAACCATTCGCTGGGTTCTGGTTGAGTCTGACACACACACAGGAAATCCATCAGCAATTTGTTCCAGAAGCTTCTAGAAGCTTGGTTGGGGCGGGGGGAAGGGAAAGACAAGACCATGCACATGAGCTAATCATCATAATAAATCAACAACAACAACAAGAATAGTCAAGGGACCCTGGACCAGTCACCGCAAAGGATCATGGGAAGGGGTGATGTCATCATCCATCCTCAACTTCTCCCATGGAGGAGAATCCCAAGGGATGAACGCAACTGGGTCCCAGATGTTGGGGAGAAGGGGGGGGGGGAAGGAAATAGAAACCAGCCCCAGCCCTGGCTTCTTTCTAGAACCTTCCATGGGTTGTCCTGGAAGCGTCTCAAGTCCTAAGATCAAACAGATCCCCTGGGAAAACCTATCATCAATAGACCATGAGAGGATCAGTATCAATACCAATACCAATATCATCAATACCCTCCTTCCCTCCCCCCTTCCCCCCCAAAATCATTCCTGGGCCAAGGAAGGGGGGTGGGAGGGTTGGGGTGTGTTTGGGTGGAGGGAACGCCTGCCTGGGGAATGTGCTGAGTTATTCTGAAACCTTCTGGAGCTTTCTGGGACCTTCTGGAATCTTGGGGGAACTTTCCGGAACTTTCTGGATGGATGGATGGTGGATGGATGGGTGGATGGATGGGTGGGTGGATGGATGGATGGGTGGATGGGTGGATGGATGGATGGGTGGATGGATGGATGGATGGATGGATGGTGGATGGATGGGTGGATGGATGGGTGGGTGGATGGATGGATGGGTGGATGGGTGGATGGATGGATGGGTGGATGGATGGATGGATGGATGGATGGATGGATGGATGGATGAGTGGATGGATGGATGGGTAGATGGATGGATAGGTGGATGGGTGGCTGGATGAGTGGATGGGTGGATGGATGGGTGGATGGGTGGATGGATGGATGAGTGGATGGATGGATGGGTGGGTGGATGGAGGATGGATGGGTGGATGGATGGATGGGTGGATGGATGGAGGATGGATGGGTGGATGGATGGATTGGTGGATGGATGGAGGATGGATGGGTGGATGGATGGATAGGTGGATGGATGGAGGATGGATGGGTGGGTGGATGGATAGGTGGATGGATGGATAGGTGGGTGGATGGATGAGCGGATGGATGGATGGATGGATGGGCGGCCCCCATCATTGCTGGTCCACTCACCTGCAGGTAGGCCAGTGCGCACAGGATCTTGGCGGGCGCGCAGGTAGCTGAGGAGTTTGCCACCAGGCACGCAGTCCATCATCCTGTACAACCAGCGGTCATCGCGCCACGTGGAGAACCTGGGATGGGGTCAGGGGGAGGGAAAGGACACACACGTGAGACGCTAGGTGCTTGGTGATTATCCAGAGTCCCTGTGGGGAAGTGCTGGGTGCTTGGTACCTGTCTTGAGTTAGTGATAGGCAGGTGCTGGGTGCTTGGTACCTGACTCATGTAAACAGTAGGGAGGTGCTGGGTGTGAAGTCCCGTTCCTGGGTCACCATGGGGAGGTGCTGGGTGCTTAGTTCCTATCCTCGGTCTCCATGGAGAGGTGCTGAATGCTTAGGCTCGGTCCTTGTTCCCCAGGTGGTGGTGCTGGGTGCTTAGTTCCAGTTCTGGGTTACTCTGAGGAGGTGCTGGCTGCTTAGTCCCTGTCCTGGGTCATCATGGGATGGTGCTGGGTGCTTAGTCCTGGTCCTGGGTTACTCTGAGGAGGTGCTGGTTGCTTAGTCCCAGCCCTGGGTCATCATGGGATGGTGCTGGATGCTTGGGAATCATCCTGGGTCACTATGATGAGGTGTTGGGTGCTTAGTCCCAGCCCTGGGTTACTATGGGGTAGTGCTGGGTGCTTGGGGATCATCCTGGGGAGGTGCTGGGTGCTTAGTTCCTGTCTTGGGTCATTATGGGATGCTGCTGGGTGCTTGGGGGATACTGTGAGTCACTATGGGAAGGTGCTGGGTGCTCAGTCCCCACTCTGGGTCACCATGGGGAGGCGCTGGGTGCTTAGTCCTGGTCCTGGGTCACCCTGGGATAGTGCTAGGTGCTTAGTCCCGGCCCTGGGTCATCATGGGATAGTGCTGGGTGCTTAGTCCAGGCCCTGGGTCACCATGGGGAGGTGATGGGTGCTTAGTCCTGGTCCTGGGTCACCATGGGGAGGTGCTGGGTGCTTAGTCCCTGCCCTTGGTCACCATGTGGAGGTTGCTGGGTACTTACTCCTGGATCTGGGGCACCATAGAGAGGTGCTAGGTGCTCAGTCCCCATCCTGAGTCACTATGGGGAGGTGCTGGGTGCTCAGTCCCCATCCTGAGTCACTATGGGGAGGTGCTGGATGCTTAGTCCCCACTTTGGGTCACCATGGGGAGGTGCTGGGTGCTTAGTCCCTGCCATAGGTCATCATGGGGAGGTGCTGGGTGCTCAGTCCCTCCCCTGGGTCATCATGGGGAGGTGCTGGGTGCTCAGTCCCAACCCTGGGTCATCATGGGGAGGTGCTGGGTGCTTAGTCCTGGGCCTGGGTCACCATGGGGAGGTGCTGGGTGCTTAGACCTGGCCCTGGGTCACCATGGGGAGGTTCTGGGTACTTAGTCCCCATCCTGGGTCACCATGGGGAGGTGCTGGGTGCTTAGTCCCCATCCTGGGTTACCATGGGGTGATGCTGGGTGCTTAGTACTGGCCCTAGGTCACCATGGGGAGGTGCTGGGTGCTTAGTCTTGGTCCTGGGTCACCATGGGTAGGTACTGGGGGCTTATTCCCCATCCTGGGTCACCATGGGGAGGTGCTGGGTGCTCAGTCCCCAAAGCTATGGCACCCAATGGCCTGGTTCCTGCCAGGGCACGCCCCCCAGGCCAGCCATCCAATGGCAGCACGCCCAGGCCACGCCCTCAAACCCAGACTACACAATAGCATCACTGTTGCCAGGCCACGCCCCCCCCAGGACCAGCAGCCCAATGGCCTTACTTCCAAGCCATGCCCCCAAAACCAGGACCCTCAATAGCCTAGTCCCTGCCAGGCCATGCCCCCTAGGCCCAGCGTCCCAATGGCCTTACTTCCGAGCCACGCCCACCAGCCCAGCCGACCAATGGCATTACCTCCAGCCACCCAATGGTGTCTTTCCAGAACAAGCCCCCAAGCCCCAGAGGCCCAATAGCCTCTGTTCCAGGCCACGCCCCCCACTGACTCTCCAGTCAGCTCCACGCTCTGCAGGCCACGCCCACCGCGACACCACGCCCCTCCCCAAAGCCACGCCCTCCCCGTGGCCCCGCCTCTTAAAGGCGCCGCATCCCGGAGGCCTCCACGCACCGAGGGTGATCCAGGGGCCGCCCGGGTCGGCCTCCTCAGGGGTCCTGCGCGCTTCCGCTTCCGCTTCCAGATCCGGACGGCGTAGCTGTGGCCATGGCGGCGGCGGCGGCGGCGCTCCGCGGCCCCGCCACGGCTGCATTTCCGGGCGCGGCCGCCATCGCTGTCGCATCGATGTCATCAGCCGGCGCCAAGACGCGGGCTCGCATGCGCGCGCTCTCGGCGGAGCGGCACTGCCCATGCACATAGGGTTAGCGAGGAAGGGCCAAACGCTCCCAGCGGATGGCTATTGCGCATGCACAGAGCGTTCTTCAGCGGGGGGCAGGCTGAGCCTGCCTGGCGGAGCGCCATTGCGCTTGCCCACAGGGTTAGGCAGCTGGGAGGGGCTGAGCCAGCCTGCGCCAATGCGCATGCGGGGAGGGGCCTAGCGCTCCTGGCGGAGCGCCGCTGCGCATGCGTGTCCCTTGGCTGCTTGTTCCCTCTGCCCTCCCGCGTGTGGACCCACGGCGCATGCGCACAGGTTGAATCGGCTGGGAGGCGCAGAGCGGACCCTGGAGGGTCGAGTTGCGCATGCGCACAGCGTGAGTCCGCCGGGAGGTGCCTAGGGGACCCCGGAGGATCGAGGTTCCGTCCGCATTGCGCATGCTCACTGGGTGAGTCGGCCGGTACCGTTCGGGCCGCGCATGTGATGCGTGCATGCGTGGGATTCCCTCGGTTGCTCTGGTTGGTACTGCACATGCGTGCCACCTGGGGGGAGGTCCTCCGCGCTGCACCGCACATGCATGAGCCAGCACGCCCCGTCCCTTCCCCACCCCCCCCCCCCCGCCCCCCGCCGAGCAGGAACATGCATGCGTGTGTTCCCGGGCTCTGCGGGGTACAGATCTGCGCCTGCGCGGGAGTGGGCTGAGCTCTCCTGCAATGCGCATGCGCGGTTCCCAGAGACAGAGAGACTGACAGACAGACACAGGGACAGTGAGACAGAGTCAGACAGACACTGGGACAGACACTGACACACAGATGGACACAGAGAGACACAGACAGATAGATGGACAGACAGACACAGAGAAGACATAGACATGGGCAGGCATAGACAGACAGACACAGAATGACAGACAGAGAGACAGACAGACAGACAGAGGCAGAGCCAGACAGACAGGGAATGACAGAGAGAGACCGACAGACACAGGCAGACAGACAGAGACGGACAGACATAGAGCAAGACAGACAGACACTGGGACAAAGACAGACAGAGACAGACACACAGATGGACACAGAGAGAGGCACAGACAGACAGATGGACAGACAGACAGAGGCAGAGACAGACATAGAGAAAGACAGACAGACACAGAGAAAGACAGACACGAAAGACAGACAGAGAATGACAGAGAGACATAGACAGACAGACACACAGACAGACAGATACTGACACAGACAAAGAAAGACAGAACGAGACCCAGACAGACACAGGAGACAGAGACAGAGAGACAAAGAGACAGACAGACACAGAAGTCAGAAGTAGACTGATGACAGACAGACCGAGACAGACAAACACAGAATGAGACAGAGACAGACAGACAGTGAGACAGACATGGACAGGCAGACCAACAGGCAGACACAGACGAGACAGACGGACAGACAGAAAGACAGAGACAGAAGTAGACTGACAGACACAGACAGACAAAGAAAGAGAGAACGAGACACAGACAGACTGACAGAGGAGACAGACAGAGACAGAGAGACAAAGACAGACAGACACAGACCATGGACAGGCATAGACAGACAGAGACAGAGACAGACAGAAACACAAACAGACACAGAAAGACAGACAGAGACAGAGAAACAGATGGATCAAGGCAGAGATAGAGATAGACAGACAGACAGATATAAACACGGACATGGACAGAGTCAGAGACACAGAGAGACAAAGACAGACAGACAGACACAGAAAGAGAAAGAGAGACACCGAGACGGACAGACAGACAGACACAGAGAGACAGAGACAGACAGACAGAGAAAGGGAGATAGAGCGAGACAGACACAAACAGAACAGACAGACAGACACAGAGCAAGACAAACATAGAGCAAGACAGACAGACACAAAAAGAGACAGAGAAACAGACTGACAAAGACAGAGACAGACAGACACAGAGAGACACAGAGACAGACTCAGACAGACACTGGGACAGACAGATGGGACACAGATAGACAAACAGAGACAGAAAGACAGAGACAAAGACTGACAGACAGACAGAGACACAGAGATACACAAACAGAGCAGACAGACAGACAGAGAGAGACAGACAGACAGAGACATAGACATGGACATGGACAGAGTCAGAGACAGAGAGACAAAGACAGACACAGAGAGACACAGACAGACAAAGTGAGACAGACAGACACAGAGAGAGACAGACAGACAGACACAGAGAGACAGACAGAGCAAGGCAGAGAGAAACAGAGACAGACAGAGACAGACTCAGACAGATACTGGGATAGAGAGATGGGACACAGATAGACAGACAGAGACAGAGATAGACTGACAGACACAGACAGACAGAGACACAGAGATACACAAACAGACCAGACAGACAGACAGACACAAAGAGACAGACAAAGACAGAGACATAGAGCAAGACAGACACAAAGCCAAACAGACAGACAGAGACACAAAGCAACAGAGACAGACACAGACATGGACAGACATAGACATGCAGACCAACAGACAGAAAGACAGAGGAGACAGACAGACAGACAGAGAAACAGATACCCAGACAGACAGACACAGACAGACAAAGAGACACAGACAGACAGAGACACAGAAACAGACAAAGACAGAACAAGACCCAGACAGACAGACACAGGAGACAGACAGAGACAGAGAGACAGAGTGAGACAGACAGACAGACAGAGACAGACAAAGAAAGAATAAGACAGCGAGACTGGCAGACAGACACAGAGACAAAGACAGACACAGACATGGACAGGTAGACCAACAGACAGACTGACAGAGGAGACAGACAAAGACAGAGACAGACAGAAGGAGACACAGACAGACAGACAGAGATACACTGACAGAGAGACAGACAGAGACAGAGCTTGAACTACTCCATTGAGGTCAGGACTTGGGTCCAAGTCACTCAAGTGTGAAAATGTTAATCCCACCCATATTTAATCAACATCCATCCACCCATCCATCCTCCATCCATCCATCCACCCACCCATCCACCTATCCATCCACCCATCTATTCACCCATCCATCCATCCATCCATGCATCCATCCCCCCATCCATCCATTCATCCGTCTGTCAATCCATCCATCCATCCATCCATCCACCCACCCATCCATCCTTCCATCCATCCATCCATCCATCCACCCATCCATCCATCCATCCACCCACCCATCCACCCATCCACCCATCCATCATCCATCCATCCATCCATCCATCCATCCATCCATCCATCCATCCATCCACCCATCCATCCATCCATCCATCCATCTACCCAGCCAGCCACCCATCCATCCACTCATCCATCCACCCATCCATCCATTCATCCATCCATCCATCCATCCATCCACCCATCCATCCATCCATCCACCCATCCATCCACTCATCCACCCATCCATCCATGCATCCATCCACCCATCGATCCATGCATCCATCCATCCATCCACCCATCCATCCATCCACCCATCCATCCATCCATCCATCCACCCATCCATCCATCCCTCCATCAACGCATCCATCCACTCATCCATCCATCCATCCATCCATCCACTCTTCTTTGTTATTGGGGGTGTGAGTAGGGAAGGGGGGCAGGCTCTCTTGGTTCTTGAACTCAGCACCCTGGGTTCTCTGGACCCCTGAGTGACCCTGAGCCCTAGAGACCAAGATGGCCCCACTTCCAGTTTGCTGGTGGAGCTCAGAGTTTCCTCATGGAGTTTCCTGTCCCTGGGGTGGGGCCTTGGGCCCCTGGGAGCCATAGAGACACCAAGATGATGCCACTTCCGGTTTCCTGGTGGTTTCCTTGGAGACCAGGCACCTGACTTCCTCTTCCTCCTATGATGCTTATTGGTATTATTATTACTATTGTTGTTGTTACTGTTATTGCTGTTGTTACTATTGTTATTACTATCATTGTTATTACTATTGTTATTACTGTTACTGTTATTGTTATTGCTATTGTTATTACTATTATTACTATTGTTATTATTGTTACTATTGTTATTACTATTTTTATTACTGTTACTGTTATTGTTGTTACTATTGTTATTACTCCTATTGTTGTGGTTATGACCATAGTTCCTACTCCTATGTCTACATTGTTGTTACAATTATTGCCATTATTGTTATTATTACTCTCAGTTTTACTATTATTACTCTTGGTATTGTTATTACTGTTATTATTACTGTTATTGTTACTATTATTACTTCTATTACTGTTATTGGCATTGCTATAGTTATTGCTGTTATTAGTATTGCTATTGTTGTTTTTGATACTATTGTTACTATTATTATTACTATTGTTATTAGTGTTATCATTACTGTTGTTATTACTGTTATTTCATTATGACCATTGTTATTGTTGCTATTACTGTTTTCACTATTGTTACTATTGTTATTATTACTGTTATTGTTGTTACTATTATTATTGTTATCACTGTTATTATTGTTATAGTTGTTATTGTTACCACTATTAGTAGTATTATTACTATTGTTATTACTATTATTTGTATTATTGATATTATTATTGTTGTTACTATTATTACTACTGTGGTCGTTGCTATTGTTATTACTATTATTACTCTTAACATTGCTATTCATATTACTGTTATTTCTATTATTGCTATTGTTGTTCTTGTTACTATTACTGTTATTGTTGTTGTTTTTATTAATGTTATTACTGTTGTTATTGTTGTTGTTACTGTTGTTACTATTGTTGTTATCACTATTGTTCTTCTTATTATTATTGCTATTGTTATTACTGATGTTTTTACTGTTATTTCTATTATTACTATTCTTGTTGTTATTGTTACTATTATTCCTGTTGTTCTTGCTATTATTACTGTTATTGTTGTTATTACTATTGTTATTGTTACTATTATTACTGCTGTTATTACTATTATTTCTATTATCACTATTGTTATTGTTACTGTTGCTATTATTGTTATTACTGTTGTTGCTATTATTATTACTCTTATTTCTATTACGATTGTTGTTGTTACTACTGTTACTACTGTGGTTGTTGCTACTGTTACTGTTATTACTATTGTTATTACTATTGTTAATACTATTATTACTGTTGTTATTAACATTAATTCTATTATTGCTTTTGTTGTTGTTACTGTTATTGTTGTTGTTGCTATTATTGATACTATTATTATTACTGTTGTTATTACTGTTATTATCACTGTTATTTCTATTACTATTGTTGCTATTGTTACTATTATTAGTATTATTGTTATTACTGTTATTATTACTGTTGTTACTACTGTTACTGTTGTTATTGCTGTTTTTACTACTGTTATTACTATTATGTTACTATTATTATTGCTGTTGTTATTTCTGTTATTACTATTATTTCTATTATTATTACTGTTGTTACCATTATTGTTACTGTTATTGTTACTATTATTACTATTGTTGTTACTGTTGATATTACTATTACTATTATTGTTATTGTTGTTATTGTTACTATTATTACTACTGGGTAGTTGCTGTTGTTATTACTATTATTAATACTATTGTTATTACTATTGTTACTGTTATTATTACTGTTGTCATTACTATTGTTTTTACTGTTATTATTTCTATTATTATTACTGTTATTGTTACTGTTATTACTGTTGTTATTACTATTATTATTACTGTTGTTATTACTATTATTGTTATTGTTGTTATTGTTACTGTTATTACTACTGGGGTAGTTGCTATTGTTATTACTATTATTAATACTATTGTTACTACAGTTGTTACTGTTATCATTAGTGTTGTTATTACTGTTGTTTTTACTGTTATTATTGTTACTGTTGTTACTATTGTTATTGTTATTATTATTATTATTATTATTACTGTTGTTATTGTTACTATCACTGTTGTCACTGTTGTTATTACTGTTATTGTTACTGTTGTTACTGTTATTTTTACTATTATTATGACTGTGGTTGTTACTATTGTTATTACTATTATTACTGTTATTGTTTTACTATTGTTATTATTACTGTTGTTATTACTATTGTTATTACTGTTATTGTTACTGTTGTTATTACTGTTATTGTTGTTGTTGCTATTATTTCTATTGTTCTTGCTATTATTACTGTTATTGTTGTTGTTATTGTTACTCTTATTACTACTGTTATTATTACTCTTATGGTTGTTATTGTTACTATTATTACTCTTGTTGTTGCTATTATTAACACTATTATTAGTGCTATTATTACTGTTATTGCTATTAATACTGATATTGTTATTGTTGCTATTATTACTATTGTTGTTATTAGTGTTATTGTTACTGTTGTTATTGTTACTGTCATTACTGTTATTGTTACTATTATTACTACTGTGGTTGTTGCTATTGTTATTACCATTTTTATTCCTGTTATTATTACTGTTGTTGTTGTTATTCATTTTATATTATTTTTTGGGTCTAGTCGTGGGGCCTGAACTCTGGGTCTGGGTGCTGTCCCTCAACTCTTCAGCTCAAGGCTAGCACTCTACCACAGCACCACTTCTGGCTTTTTTCTTTTTACTTATGTGGTGCTGAGGAATCAAACCCAGGGCCTCAGGCATGCAAGGCAAGCGCTCTACCACTAGCCAACTTACCAGTCCTCAGAGGATTTTAATAAAGCAAGCCTTAAGGAAGAAAGATAACATGAAGTGACAGCTACAGAAATTCTACAGAGATGACAACTTTCACATTTCTGTCTTCCTTCTCTTCTCATACTTCAGAAAGCATTGACTAACATTATAAATATACTGCAATTATAAGTTAAGGATCAGTGTTTTTTTTCCAACCTGAAGCCTTTTTTTCATGATTCTTGACATAAACTTTTTGGGAGATTTTTTGGATTGTGATGGGATTCCACCCAAAACAAAGCCATGTATATCAAGAAAGTCAATGTTTTCAACTCAGAGTACTAAACAAAAGAGGGAGAAAATTAAATTAAGTTTAGCAATATATGTTAAGCACAAATATAGGCAATATCAAGATATCTTGAAATTGTATACTTTTACTGGATAAAGTGGCTCAAACCTGCAATATTATCTACTTAGAAAACAGAGATTAGAGTATTGCAGTTCCAGGCAAGCCCAGACAAAAAAAGAAGTTTCAGAAACTCTAACCATTTGCTGGGTGCAATGTGTTTTGCTTGTGTTAGGAGGACCGCAGTCCAAGCAGGCCCAGGCATAGTGATACTACCTCAAAATAAGCAACCAAATTACAATCTGCTGGTATGGCAATAAAAGAGATGCTGTTCACAAGTATAGGATTTTGGGTTCAACCATCCAGTATCACTAGGCATTTAAGTATGTGTCAGGGTAAGAATTTGGTATGTCTGAGGTAAAGACTTCATACTCATTTTACAAGCTCTAATAAAACCTTTGCCTCTTTTGTTATTTTTTTAAATATAGCATAACTTCCATGCCCAAACCAAATAATTTCCTATTAGAGATTTTCTCCTATCCATTAAGTAACATATTATGTGTTGGATACTGTCCTACTGAAATCACACTAAAGATCAAAAACCCATTGCCTTAGAAAGTGACTGCATTTGGAAACAGAATCTCAAAGGTAGAATTGAAGTTGAACTCTCCTCCAAGAGAAGCAGAAGGTCTTGAATATGCCAAGGAAAGAGGACTCAGAAGAAGCAACTCTGATCTTGGAGTTTTAGTTCCACCAACTCAGAGGGAATGTATTTATAGTGTTAATGCTACCCAATCTGTGGTAGTTTATTATTACAATTACTAGCAAACATGTGGAATCTATAAGACATGAAAAGTCATTGACTCTTGGGGTCCATGACTCAAATTTATAATCCTAGTGATTAAGAAGGGTGAGACTTGGGGGATAATGGTTTTCAAGATGGTAGGAAAATTCATGAGGTTCTATCTCCAATTAACTACAAAAATTTCTGGGCTGGAGACATGGTTCAAATGGTAGACTGACTACTGTTAGCAAACTGAGCATGAGTTATATTCAAGCCCCAAATTGGGATAAAGAAAATGTCCTTAGAATAATACTATGAGAAACAGAATTATGAATAGGAAAGCAGAAACAAAAGAAATAAACTTATTCATACAGACAAAGCTTCCCAAAATGAAATATGGCTTAAACTGTAATATTTAGGGTTTTCCTCCTATACAGTAGAAAAAATGGTATTTTGATTTGACAAAACTAAAGTGTAAAACTGTATGCAATAAATAATCACATTACTTTTATGTTTCCATAATTTAATTTGTTTTCCTACAAAGTTATAGAATAGTGTAGCTTTTGAAAATAAACCAATGTTGCACTTTGAAATATGATTATATATCCTTGCAAGTGTTGTCTAAAACTGATCTACAGTGAAATGATTGCCTTTGGTATCTTTCTCAAGATTCCAAATGTTTATACTTTCAGCTGACCTTCCACAAAACTCATACACCAAAAATAACTTTTTAGTTTGTTCATGCAATCATAGGAATATAAACATATGTGTCAAAATGTTAATTACCTTAATCTGCTGTCATTAATGTAATATAACTAATACAATTAAGTATATACCTTGAGGAAAATAAGATTCTTCCTTCTAAATACATGCTTGCAGGCACACACACACACACATATATTTACCACTCTGACTCAGGTTAGATTCCTGACATTGGGTATCAGACACTTATCTAATAATCAACCTTTCCTGCACAGATATAAAATACATTCATACTTCCACAATACAAAAATACCAGATCATGCAAAATAATGAAAATATTTAAAGAATCACCCAGCTCCTGGACCATCTACTCCCTGATTTCATTCATTTCTGTCAATACATTTTTCATATCATAATTAAAATCTTTTTGAGTCTCTCATTAGCAGACAAAAATGTTATCATACAATAGAAAATGTAAGTAAAATTACTTTTCCCTAGGTAACCTTTTATATATATTATCAAAGACTTCGGTTTCCTTGTAGAGTCTGCTTCTGGCATTTTGCCCTAATGTCTAATATTAAATTACAGAGGACATGCCATATTCCTCAGTTCATTTTTCCTGAAGGATATGCTATGGAGTTGAATCTGATTTGCTTGCTTATTCTAAATTAAATTTTCTCAACAACTTGAATTATTGTTTCTGTTACTCCTAAACCATTTGAAATATCAAAAAGAACCGGAAATTCACTTTGGCAATGATTTGTGAATGGCAACAATGCTTGTGGATGGAATGAAGGACTTGAATGATCTAGAGTTCCTTAAAAATGGCACTGTTCTTTAAAGGGCTGATCATTTAGTAAGCTTTAAGGTGTGGTCTTCTTATTTCATCTAACAAGATAAAAGTATGCTTTTCATCACATTTTTGCCTTCAAAGCACTAAAATTATTTCCTTTGTACAGTTCAGGCCCAGCTGCTACTGTAGTGAAACCCACAAACAACTGCACAGCTGTGTTAGCTGCTATAGAATTTGAAATTTTCTTCCAGTAGCCCTAGTTATTTGAGCCCAGATTCATGGGATAGTCACATAATCTACAGTTACAAATCACCACAATATACAAAGACTACGTGCAAAATGAGGTTCAATTTTTTTCTTTGTTGTTTTCTTTTTGTCTTATTGATTGTCTTTTAAGGAGCTAGGGGCTGTGTATTTCTCATTATTGTTGATGTGACTTAAATAAATTACCAGATTTTTCAAATAAAATAAAGAGATAAAAAAGACATATTTAGTCACAAAATAAAGCTAAACGTTTGAGTGATTTTTTTTTTGGGGTCCGGTAGTGGGGCCTGAACTCTGGGCCTGGGCACTGTCCCTCAGCTCTTCAGCTCAAGGCTAGCACTCTACCACTTGAGCCACAGCACCACTTCCGGCTTTTTTCTTTTTGCTTATGTGGTGCTGAGGAATTGAACCCAGGGCCTCAGGCATGCAAGGCAAGTGCTCTACCACTGAGCCACCTTCCCAGCCCTTGAGTGATTTTTTAATTCTAGTTCTGTTCTCAGTTATCTTCATATAATGTCGAGGTGAGTCAAGCATATGTATAAATTGACACGTATAAGCACACAGAACTCTGGAATCTTTAGATTTTGATTTCTATATCAACTTCACCTAGAAAAGAATATTATCACTTGCTTCATGTCTTAAGTAATCTACTTAATAGGAGTTTTAATCATTTTTTCTTTTAAAATAAATTTTTGCCAATCCTGGGTTTTATTTATTTTTATTTATTTATTTATTATTTTTTTAATTGTGAAAATACCATACAGAGCGGTTACAATTACATGGGCAAGGTAATGACTACATTTCATATCAAGCATTGTTGCCTCCTCCTTTGTTTCCCCTTCCCATTCCTTCCAATCTCCTCATTGGTATAATTTGTGGAGGGGAAGGGAAAAATAAATTGTTTAAATAGGGATACAGGTGGACCCATTGCAACAATGAGATGTACAAGATGTTATGTCGAAAAACCAACTTTACAAGTTATATTAATTTTATCAATAGATCTCATAATCTATGGAATTGATGCATTGCATAAGTATTTATTTTTCCACTGAATTAATATTACATTTATTTTACTTTTTTGCACATGAAATAATTACATTCTTGAGGATAAAACATCCCTGTTTTTCATTTTGGTTGCCAAAGTGGAAGTATTAAACATTTTGAAATTTTAAATTTAAATTTGAACCTTCAAATTTCACTAGGACTTGAATTGTGTTACAACTTTAATGTTAAAATAAAGAGCATTATTAAATAGAAAGCAACATTATAAGTTATCACACCTTAATCCCTGAATTGACTTAATGATAAAAAACAATTATATTTATATAACATGCTGTATATACTCAAACTATGAGATACAGAAACAGAAGACTTTTTTTGTTTTGGTTTGTTGTTCTTTATAGTTTGTGATGATTCTGTCTTCTTTACTTTATGCCTAGTGTATTCATTGTACGTCTTCAGGAAAGTGGGGGGTGGGCACAGAGCTTTAGGGAAAAGGGTGAAAAATTGCAGCAGTGGAGTTCATTGAACATTGATAAAAGTGAACTATTTAACACATGGATGGGGACAGGACAAATGAGAGAACTGAAGACATTTCGTAAAAGGAAATGTACTCATTACTTAACTCATGTAATTGCAATTCTTCTATAAATCACCTTAATAATAACAACAGAGAATTTTTTAAGGTCAAACAGAATGTTGCTTGTTAGAATTCTAGATTTTTTTTGTTCACTGGTTTGAGCTGGTTGAGTCTATCTCTGAAAATAGCTACATTGACATTCATTGGGTGAATTTGTGAGCTACTAGTATATAAAAGTCAATTATGATTGCTTGTATGTTTTTTGAGACTCTGATTTATTTACTTCTTTAATTTGTCTACAGGTTTTTGTTTGGGCTTGTTCCTGTTTTTCAAAAGACCTATTGGTGCATAATTAGTGCGGATTCAAGATTGTTCTAATTTATTGCTGTACATACTCAAAGCTATAAATTTTCTTCTGAGTATTGCCTGTGCCCTTGTGTCCCAGAGGAGGTAGTATTTTGTGTGTTCACTTCCACTGAATTCCATAAACCTTGAAACTTCCCTCCATATCTCTTCAGTGACTCACTTATGATTTAGCAATGTGTTATTCAGTCTCTGTGAGTTTCAGAATTTTCTGTAATGCCTTTTGATGTCAAGATCTAATTTGGTCCCATCATGGTTTGACAGGATACAAGGAGTAATTTCATTTTTACTTTTGAATTTTCACAGATTTTCCTTGTGATCTAAGATATGATCTATTTTGGAGAACATTCCATGGGCTGCTGAGAGGGATATATATTGCGATGCTGCTAGGTGAAATATTCTGTAGATATCTATTAGGTATAGCTTGTCATTGTAGTTAGTTAGGTCTGAAGATTTTTTGGCTAATGTTTTACCTGGATGGCCTGTCCAGAGGTAAGAATGATGTGTTCAAGCAACCAACAATGTGTTTGGATGCATGCATATTTTTAGGTTAAGTAGTATTTGTCTGATGAATTTGGGAGCTCTAGGATTCAGGGCATTGATATTTAGAATTGTTATATCCCCATGATGGAGAGTTTTCTTTATCAATATTTAATGTCCTCCTTTGTCTCTTTTTACTTTCATTCCACTTTTAATTTAAAGCCTATTTTGTCTAATATTTGTATAGCTACTCTGGCCTGTTTATGAAGTCCATTTTTAATTTGTAAAAATGATGTACAGAAGGGTTACAATTACATAGTCAGATATCGAGCACCTTTCTTTTGAATAGTGTCACTTCTTCCCTCATGCTCTCCCAGTTTTTCCCTTTCAACCTCCCTCCCCCATAAGTTGTATAGTTCATTTTCAATGTAGTGTCTATTGAGTAGCACTGCTACATTTGTTCACCTTTTGTCCCACCATTTCTGTGTTTCCCCTTGCCCTTTCCAAACTTACATATAAGACCAAAGGTACAGAAATAAAAACAGCAACAGAAGACAGAAGGAAAAAGCAAAATAATAAAACTCTCATTATCATTTCTTGGAGATCATTTTGATGAACATTATTTTATATGATAATATTGATATAGCTATTGAGCCTTTGTGATCCTCTCCAAAGGGCATCCTCCATTTGATCTCACTGTATAAAGTTTTAGAATCCCATATAATTTATCATGTCCAAGTCTAATGTTTTCCCTTTTACCATCCAAGTGTGTTTACTTGTAGAATTATAGGCACATTCTAATACAACAAATGAGGGAAATCAAGCAACCTACATATATATGTGTATATATATATATATATATATATATATATATATATACAAGACATATATACTTTTATTGATCGCTATTTACAAGTATGTATGTATGTATGTATGTATACATACATATATATACATAAATATTCGAATTCCATTCATCCATCAGAAAGAATAATATTGTAACATTCTTAAGGAAAATGAAACACGCAGAAATAATAATGTTAAGTGAAATTAACTGCACCCAGAGAAACTTAGGTTTCCTCACTTGTGGTAGATAGCAGCTGCTTCTAAATGTAAATTTATAAACATTTATTAAACATAGTGGATGGTATGCAAACAGATACAAATGAATTATCTGAAGTGTCAGAGTCTATGTAGTGTGAAAATACTATTATTCTCTTAAAAGATTAAGTCAAAGCCCAACAAAATAAATGCCAGTAAATGTGGACTGCAAGAGAGGACAGTGGGGGGCAATGTGAGAGGGGTAGGAAATTGAAGGGGAAAAGGATAGAATATAGGAAAGAAACCATTGCATACTTCCCAGAATTGAAATATACAAAGCAAGGGGTAGTGTGAAATTGGGGTGAAGATGTTGAAGTGGTAACACAATTCCAGGTGCATTGTACACATAAACTGCTTTGTTAAATGGCAAGAAATTCCATACATAACATAATATTGAGATACGTAAAGACTGGGCTTGATTGGGAGGGATGGATGAGAATGTTGAAATGGGTGAAATTGATCAAGATGCTCTGTATCCATAAACTGTTTCAGTGAATGGCAACTCCTTTGTACAAGTAGTTAAAAATATTAAAATATTCAAAAAATTAATTATGATTGTTGAATAGAGAGTTGAACCTCAATTCAATTCCCATTTAAAAATATTTTTTACCTGGAGGTTTGGAGAATCAAATTCCAATAATAAAACATTATGAATCTTTTTTTCTGAAAATTTGAAATTTAAATAAAAATTCCTTTGCTTTTTGTCAGCTATTGGGCTGCTATAAGAGAATACTTCAACGTAAGTGGCTTAAAAACACAGGAGTATATTACCCATACTCTAGAAGCTTGAACATTGATTATAAAAATGGTTATTCAAAGCAATTCCTTGTCTTATGGGGGGTCTACTTTCTGGTTCATTATAATTTATTTGCTGGATGTTCACATGGCAGAGTAGTTATATTGGGCTTCTTTTATCAGGATCATTATTTCAGGGTCATCTCTGAAAAGTTGATTCTAATGTCACCAGACAGGGAATACAATTTCAAAATGTGTATCTGGAAGGAGTTACATTGTCCAATATATTTTGCAACTTTTGCTTTAACTCTTAATGTAGTGTATCATTTGGATATTATTTCACAGAAAATAATAACTTAAGGACAAACCTATATCGTGTAAATTATGTGAATGATTCTTCTTACAATGGGAATAATTATAGTAATGGCAAAGTGAAGTACGATTGTTTAGTGGCTCTTGAATCACATCATAGGTAATCATGTAAACATTGTGCAATATTTCTAAGGCCCTTCTGATGTATTTGAACACTCTCCAATGAGTTAATTGCTTTCAGAAATACAGATCTCCTTTGATTTTAATTACTGTCTGCTATTAGGACTCCCACAGACACCAAAATTAGAGGATGCTAATTTCTCTGAAATAATACATAATATAATTTTTATAATTAATATAAGATGAAGAATGTAATATTATTAGCATTATAAATACCAGTGTTCACATTATATAATACATTGACATCCTTTGGTTACATCAATTTTTAGAATATTTATAACTAAATGTAAATTGTTTGCAAATAGTTATTTAATGATGTATAGAAAATGAGAAAAAGATTTGAGTACATATTTACTACAGATGCAAACAGATTCAGGTGGTTATTTCTCATCCCTCATTTGTTGGTTTCATTCACGCATAGAGAACATGCAGAGAAGTGGCAATTGCAACCTTGCATTTACTGAAGAGTTAACTTACATGAAATTTATGTTCTGCTAAATATCAGATTTTATAAATTAAATTGTTTTTGTCCCTTCCTTCCTTCCTTCCTTCCTTCTTTTCTTCTTTCCTTCCTCCCTCCTTCCCTCCATCCCTACCTCTCTCTTTCTCTCTTCTTTCTTTCTCTTTCTTGTTTCTTTGTTTCTTTCTTTCTTTTTTCTTCCATTCTTCATTTCTTTCTTTTACTCAGAATACTTCTTAACACTATAGAAAAAATACCAAATGTTGTACTCCAATGTTTTATGAGGAATTATAACTATTAAATAGATTAATATTAATTTTAATAACCTAAGCTATATCTTAAAACAGAAAACTAAAAACCACTAAAAAGCACTTCACAAAAATGCAGGATATGCAACAAATATTACTTTTCATGATATTGTTTATTTCTTCAAACTAAAATAAGAATTTAGGCATAATATTGTACATGTCTGTGTGTGTGTGTGAGAGAGAGAGAGAGAGAGAGAGAGAGAGAGAGAGAGAGAGAGAGAGAGAGAGAGAGAGAGAGAGAGAGAGAGAGAGAGAGAGTGTTGTTCTTGTTATTTGAACTCAAGGCCTATCCCTTAGTTTTATTCACTCAAGGATAGTGCCCTAACATTTGATCCACAACTCCACTTCTGGCTTTCTCTCTCTCTCTGTGTGTGTGTGTGTGTGTGTGTGTGTGTGTGTGTGTGTGTGTGTGTGTGTGATTAATTGAGATGTGTTTCACAAAACTTCCTTGCCAAGGCTGGCTTTGAAGCCCAGCTTCCAGAATAGCAAGGATTAGAAGCTTGAGACACTCATATTCAGCACAGATATAATATATCTAAGAATAAAATAAATTTCTTATTATTTGAATTCCAGAGGTCAGTTTAACAAATTAACATTTAGATATTTATTTAGTTATTAAATCTGAACCTGCACTGTGGAAAAATACTTTTCATTTTTATGAAAAAATATGCACTAAAGGTTTCAATGACAGAATCTTTGGACAAATTGAAATACTCTATTATTCAAAAGTGATAAAAGGATCATTAATCAAATTTCTCATGTAAGCTAAAATCAATAGGCTCTATCAGGCTGACTGAAGCAATTTGTCATTAACTTTAAATTTTATCTATTGCAGATACATGATTTTCTATTCTTTTTACCCTAAACTTTTTTTACATAAAAATTTAGATTCATACATTTTTTTGAGTATGCAGAAATCTTAGTTACTGGCCATGTATATTCTGAAGTTTGAGTACCAAGTCATTTCAGAGAAACACTGAATTTCATATATTTTATGTCAACACTGATTTTTAGAAATTGAATCAATCTCAATATGAGCTAACTAAAGCAAAATATTCCATGACTTATCCAATTATTCCTATATATTTGAATATAACATTATTGAATGGCAGGAAATTCATATTATACCTACTCTCTATAGAAGTTACAGTATTCATTTTTCCTTCAACTAGGAAGAATAACCTCACTATAGATGACAAAAAACTTGAATAAAAATGCCATAAAATTATGAAAAATTCAAGTCATTATGAGTTAGATGAAATAGTTATTTTTGAAGATCAAAAATGAAATCTCTTGAAGCTTCCTTATCTGTTAAATAAAATGTATTTGCAGTCTATATACTTCATTCATTTCTCCAGCAATTGTATAACCAAACCAACTCCATGCCAAATAGCTCCTCTGATTAATTGAAGTAAATACTTAGGAACAGAAGTTATCACAATTGTACAGAAATATCTACCCACCACTCTAGAAATTAAATCTGAAATCATAAAGGATTGGGATTAATAATTAGTTTTCACTATGTTGCCATAAAGAGGTGGTGAACTTTTTCAAGTGGACACAGCTGTAGAGATTTGGTCACTGAGAACTTGTGATCAGAGGACCTTAAGATCAAAGTCCTTTCCTATTCTTCCTCCTTTTTCTTCTCTGTCTCCTTCTCGTTTTCCTTCTCCCTCTCTCTCTACCCTTCTTTCTTCCTCTCCCACTCCTATTCCTCCTCTTCTTTTCTTCCTGGCTTCCACGAATATACATACTCCATCACATGTTCCTGACATGGGGTACTGTGCCAACCCAAAGCAATGAGGATAAGAAACATAAACTGAAATGTATAAAATCAGAAGCCAAGATTAATCTTTCCTCCTTTTAAGCTGATTTCATAAACTATTTTGTCATATTAATAGGAGACTGACACAGCATGCTCTCATTTATTATAAGGGATAAGATTTACTGGAAAAAAATCTGACCAACATCGCCCTAATGAAATGATTGATTAAATTAATATTATAGTAGGGCAAATCTACTTTAAAATATGTTATACTTCAAAAAGAGGCAAAAATTTTACCACTATGGTTTGCTATAAAAAGACATCAGAATTCACCCTGTTCCTCAAGGAAATAAATCTATAATTGGCACTATTGTCAATTTCACAAATGATTTAATAAGACTGAAGAACAAATTTCAACCCAAACTGCGTGATATAAAATTTACTTTGTCCCTGTAAACAACCTTTGTATTCTATCTATGTTTGGTCCCTAAAATGACTTGTATTTTATTCTAATCATATTATTAATTAACTTTAAGTAAGTGATTGGGGGTTGCTTTTGACCATGCAGTTTATAGTGTTTAGTGAGTTATTTTGTTTTCCTTTTTTCTCTCCTGAGGTTTGAACTCTTTGCCTGGGAGCTGACCCTGAGCTCCTTTGGATGAACACTAGAAATCTATCCCTGGAGGAACAGCAGCACTTTTCAGATTTTTCTCAGATTTCACTGGAGATAAGAATCTCACAGACTTTCCTGCCTGTGCTGGCTTCAAACCTCAATCCTCAGCCTCCTGAGTGTCTAGTATTACAGGCATGAGCTGCTAGTGCCGGTCTTAATACAATGCTTCCTTTTTTTTTTTTTTTTTTGGCCAGTCCTGGGTCTTGAACTTAGGGCCTTGACAATGGGCACTGTCCTTCAGCTTCTTTTCCTCATGCTAACACTCTGCAACTTGTGTCACAGTACCAATTCCAGCTTGTTTTGTTTATGTAGTACTGAGGAATCAAACCCAGGGCTTCTCACTACAACTAAGTCTACCACTAAGCCACATTCCCAGCCCAGTACAATGCATCTTGATTATCATTGTCCCTCATCCTTCTCAATCCTATCTCATCTCTCAATTTACATAATTTTGTAGAAGATTCACTGACTCACAACGTCATATATAGTGACTTAGAGGAAATGTCACAATTCATATTTTATTGATAGTCTCATTCATCAACATACTAAACTTATGCATTACAGAATTCTGTGATTTTAAATACTAAATTATCACTCAGATTCACCCACTACTATTCTAAAATTTTTCCTAAAGTTAATGCAAATGCAATCTGTAATTCTTTGATAAAGTACAATGATTCATAGAAAGTTAAGAGGTGGACTATAACATCACCTTCAGTTCTAGAACATTTTATCATTACTACCCCCTCAAAATACTCCAATATTTATTAGTAGTTACTTCCTGTCATCATTTCAACCTACCCTCCACTTGACCAACCATTACTTCATAGTCTACCACTACAGATGTGCCAATTTTAAAAAGCTCATTTAATTAGAAAATGCAGTCTATTTTATCCATTTCTCCCATGTAATATTAGTGTTTCCCAAGTAAGTTCATGTAAATTTTTCTGACGGATAGAGCATATTGTTTTGTATACATGTGTATAATTATATAACGTCCTCAATGGGCATTTCAATATTTTATTATATATTATTGGAAAAGGTTTTGCTGTGTATATTCTTGTACATGTGTCTCATTGGGCATGTGTTGAAATCTATTTTGTATATAAAATTATGATTCAAAATGCTGGATAAGGGCTGGGAAGCTGGCTCAGAGGTAGAGTGCTTGCCTTGCATACATGAGGCCTTGGGTTCGATTCCTCAGCACCACATAGGCAAAAAGAAAAAAGCGGGAAGTGGCGCTGTAGTTCAAGTGGTAGAGTGCTAGCCTTGAGCTGAAGAGCTGAAGGACAGCACCCAGGCCACAGAGTTCAGGCCCCACGACTGGACCCAAAAAAAACAAACAAAAAAAGAAGCTGAGGGACAGTGCCCGGGCCCTGAATTCAAGCCTCCTTACTGGCCAAAAAACCCTAAAACTTCTGTATTATATAATAAAGTGTTGGCTTAACAAATGCTTTAAAAAAAGCGGGGGGGGGGGGCTGGGAAGGTGGCTCAGTGGTAGAGCACTTGCCTCGCATGCCTGAGGCCCTGGGTTTGATTCCTCAGCACCACATAAGCAAAAAGAAAAAAAAAGCCGGAAGTGGCGCTGTGGCTCAGGTGGTAGAGTACTAGCCTTGAGCTGAAGAGCTGAGGGATAGTGCCCAGGCCCAGAGTTCAGGCCCCACGACCGGACTCAAAAAAAACAAAAACAAGACGGGAGCTGGTGGCTCACGCCTGTAATCCTAGCTACTCAGGAGGCTGAGATCTGAGGATTGCGGTTCAAAGCCAGCCAGGGCAGGAAAGACCGTGAGACTCCTATCTCCAATAAACCACCAGAAAAACCGGAAGTGGCGCTGTAGCTCAAGTGGTAGAGCGCTCGCCTTGAGCTGAAGAGCTGAGGGACAACGCCCAGGCCCAGAGTTCAAGCCCCACGACCGACAAAAAAAAAATGCTGGATAATAGAGCAACTATATGTGTAGTATCTTAAAGATTGCCAGTATGTTTAATAAACTGACTATATCACTTTAAGTGCTAAGCAACAATGTATAAGGATTCCAATTCCTACATAATGGTTGTGCAGTGCTATCTTATTGTTGTTTCTATTTCCACTAATCTCTATATGTATGCAATGTCTAGGTATGTTATGATCTTTTAATATGTTCTTTGATTGTTGGTATATTATTATGGAGATATGTATTTGGACTTTTGGATAACATATTCAGGATGGTTAAAGTTTTTCATTGGCATTAATATGCTCTTAATATATTTCTGATTCAAGTCTCTTTAAATAAGTGTATATGTATACATACTATGTGTACCTATGCATATTTCATATTTATATGTGTATATATACAAATAACTATATATTTATACATATAAATGAATATACAGATGTGTACATACATGTATATAGACATATATGTATATTATTATTTTCATTTGTCCATAAGCGGTCATTTTACTTTATTTGTCAAACATGTCCTTTATTGATTTTACTTTAGCATTAAGCAGTCTTAAAGATAGGCTCAAGTCTAACATTTTAGTATTATCTTAGACACCAATAGCCTTCTAGTCTAATGAACCATGAGCCCTCAGAATGTTGACCAAATTTCTTAGTTCGTTTACACAATTACTGTAATTATGTATTTTCTCATCTATATTTTTTTCATTTCACCAGAGAAGCTGTATTTATCCTTTATGTCATACATGAATACCAATGCCTTTGGAAGGTATTTATTAATTGGTGCATATTAATTGTACGAAGAAATCTTATTGAAATATTTTGCACATGCACATATTGATCAAGGGCCTGATTAACTTGTTTCTGTCTTTCTCCATTCCCATTGCCTCTTATTTTTCAATTGTTTTCTGTTAATGTCTTTGTGCTATCTCCACACATCGTCAAAATGTATTTCAGTGTTGTTCACCCAGTATCATTGAAAATTATAAAATGCTGAATATAAAGGCAAAAATCTAAGTAAATAGAGACATATAATTTTTGTGGATTGGAGGATACATTTGAGCAAAGATATTTAATTGTCTCCTGCTTCATCCCCCTCCTTTTATTTGGTCATTCTTGGGGCTTGAAATCTGGGCCTGGGTACTGTCCCTCAACTCTTCAGCTCAAAGTTAGTGCTCTACCACTTGAGCAACTGTGCCACTTCTGGATTTCTGGTGGTTAATTGGAGATAAGAATCTCACAGACATTCTCGTTCAAGCTGGCTTTGAACCGCAATCCTCAGATCTCAGTCTCCTATGCAGCTAGGATTATAAGCATGAGCCGACAGTGCCCAGCTTCACAATTTTATTTATGTTTATGACAATTTCTTAAAACACCTGACCAGCACTCTTGACTCATTGACAAAAGAAAATAAACTGGAATATATTTCTCTGTCTAATATTAAAGGTGTTAGTGTAAAATTGTTATATTTGTAGAGGAAAGATTACAAAGCTCAATGGGTCTGGAGGGCACCAGACTAGAGCCACATACATATTATCAAGGAATATTTAATAAGAGTTTAAAACCAAACACTTGTGGAATGACATTCTCTTTAATAAGTGGTGATAGATTAGACAGTATTGGGGAGAATTAAAAAGTGAAGGTTGACTTAAATATAACAATTTATTCAAATATTATCTTCAAGCAGGTTTTGAAAGTGGCACATAAAACAAAAGAGTGATGTAAATATAAAGCAAAGGAAGATGTCTTGACAATTTAAGTATACTTAAATATGGCATTAAAATTATTGGAAAGGAAAACTTGATATAGTATAACTCAATAAAACTCAATAAAAGTCTAAAATAATTTAGTCTCATATACAAATAGTGAAGAGAATTTAGGAGCAGGGTGTTCATGTATCTCATCACAGCTAGGCTGTGATTTGAATATTACTGTTTGAAGGCAGCCCACAAAATAAAGTCCCGGAGAATCTTATCTCTGCTTAATTAGCAAAAAAGCCAGAAGTTTTTTTATTTTTTTTATTTTTATTTTTTTAGGTCCAGTCGTGGGGCCTGAACTCTGGGCCTAGGTGCTATCCCTCAGCTCTTCAGCTCAAGGCTAGCGCTCTACCACTTGAGCCACAGTGCCACTTATGGCTTTTTTCTTTTTTGCTTGTGTGGTGCTCAGGAATCGAACCCAGGGCCTCATGCATGCAAGGCAAGCGCTCTACACTGAGCCACCTTCCCAGCCCCTCAAATGGTAAATTGTTAACAAATGCAACAAATCTCAGGGGCCCTGATTTCAATCCCCAGGACCATACATACATGTACAAAATTAATAATAGTAATACTAATAGTGATGATGATGATGATTATGATGATGGTAATGATGATGAAGGGTACCCATAGTCAAGGATAAAATATTTGCAATCCTGTACCTGAAGAGTGCCTCAAATGTAGACTATATGTAAAATGCTCTAAACCTAATGTTAAAAAAAATCGATTAAAAACCAGCAAAATACATCTTGTGAAAAATAAGCACAAGAAAAGCATCATCAGTCATCAAATGAATGCACATTAAAACTAAAATGACATTATAAAACATGTATGAGAATTACTTCACATAATACAATAATGTCCATACTAAATGCTATCAAGAAACAGAGAAACTGGATGCTGGCAGGAATGTCTTTGGGAAAGCCATTTCTGAAAACATTTTGACAGGTTCCTAGAATATGAAATATGCAACAACCCACAGTAGCACAGGAATTGAGTTCTTCAGGCTTTGTCTTATAGAAATAAAATGTAACATTCACCCAAAGGCCAAAACATAGAGGTTTATACCAGCATTATTTCCTCTAATCAAAGAAATGGAAATCAGTTCAGGCTTTCTTCAGGTGAATGGGAAACGAATTGTGCTACATTCTATAATGACAGAACCAAAGGCAACTCGTGGGAATACAATACATTATTAAGGCATACAACAACTGACAGTAATCTACCATAGATTTGAAGGAAATTCTAAAAGCTTATTTATTGCATGAGCTAGAAGTCGGAGAAAAAAAATGTGTTGGTTGCCAGGTTGAAACAGGTTTGGCATGGGACAAAGAGAAGTAGTGGGTTTAATTATAAAAGGGAAGCATGAGACAGACTCATTTTTGGTAAAGAAACATTATCTGTAAATATGATATATTAATATAGAGTTGATAAAATTATTTTGGACTTAATATGTGCACAAAATATTTAAAGTAACTGAAGTCTGCATAAGGCACTTGTGAAATATTAATGTCCTACTTGTGATGTCATTCTATAAATATTTAAAGAAACTGGGAAAATATTCAAGGGATTTCTCTGTGCTCTTCTTATAACATCATAATGATCCATACTAAGCTCAATAGAATTTAATAATATCTAGAAAATAGAAGTCAATATCGAATGTTTACATTGGAAAATAGTCTGAGTCCAAGCTTGCTAATTAGAAGGCAGATCTTTAGAATACCAACATCCAGGGCCAGTTCTGACAAAAAAAAAATCGTGAGAAACTATAAAAACACAGAAAGCTAGATATAGTGTAATTTCCCTGTTATCTCACTTTTGTGGAAGCCATACGTAAGAGATTATTGCTCAAAGGAGGCTTGGCCAAGAAGTAAGACCTCATCTGAAAAATAATCTAAAGTGGTCAGAGCCTTAGCAATTTCAAGCACCAGTAGTGCCAAAGGAAAAAGGAAAAGAAGAAAACAGAAAACTAAAGGAAAGGATAGAAAAGGAAAACTATTTCCTCTTCATTCTTGTAGTTTTATGTCATTGGATACAAGAATTGAGAGTAATTTGTATACTGCTTTAGGAATCAGGCCTCTCTAACTTGAAAGCATTTATTTCAAGTAATTATTTTATTATTACTATTTATTACCTTATTATGCCTTCTTGGAGATTGAATCCATGGCTTTGTATATATTAGTCTAGTCCTACAACTGAGCTGTACCCCAGCTCTCTTGTATAGTTTTGGAAATTTTTTATGAATTCTTCAACAGATAGCTACTGTACTTTTCATCTTATCTTTTCTCTCCCACTTTTTCCTCTATATATTTTAGTTTTTGTTTTGAAAACATTCCTCAGTTTTATCTTCTAAACCTAGAATTTTGCTTTGAGATTACAGGGAAGTCAGTTATTTTTATGACATCTATTAAAATTATATACAGATATATGTATTTCATATGCATGATTGATTCTTAGAGTTCGTTGCAATATGGTCCTATGTACATAGGTATTGAGCCATTGTGATCCTCTCCTAAGAATAGCTGCCCTTGTTTTCGCCATGTGAATGCTTAGATTGCTGTTAGTTATTCATGTCCAAGTATAATTATTTGTCTTTTACTACCTATTGGTTTAACGTGTAGATTTATGGACATATTCTAGTTATTACAAATGAGGAAAATCATGCAGTATATATTTAATTGGATCTGGCTTATTTCACTTAATATCATTTTTTTCCAGTCTTTCCAATTCCTCAGGAATGGGGTAGTGCTATTCTTTCCGATAGAAACACGGAATTCCATCAATACAACAGAATTGAAGACCCAGAAATGAATCCACTCCTACAGGCACATAATTTTTGATTAGGGAGCCAGAAACAGGATGGAAGAAAGACAGTGTAAAACTGAATTCGGAAATCCTTACCCAAAAGACCACCAGAGACCATCAACAATGTAAAAGCAAAGGAGTCTTTATTGCAAGCTAGAAAAACTTGGTCCCCCCACATACATGGCAGCAGCCCGTGACACTGAGAGGCCCCGAGCCCAGGGTTATAGTACTTTTTATACACTTTTTAGGGAAGGCAGGGACTTTGTATACATCATAGCATCTTACAACAAATTATAACAATCACGGGAAACTCTTAATACAATTCTATAGTATGATTGGCACACTACAAAGCAGAAACAGGTTGTTGGTTAGATCAGAGGGTTGAAGTACTTTAAACTGGTTGGCTTGCACCACAGGGAGTCTCAAGGACACACTTGCTAAACTGCAGGGTTCCTTTCTTAAACAAGCACCACCTGTGGCCTGACTGCAGGGGTCACCATGCCCTCCAGCACCTGCCTGCCTGCGGTTTTCCCAAGGATTTTTTATGTTCCTAGTTGCCCAGGAATTGCTTCTTCTGTTCATTCCCAGGCGGGGCTCATGGTCAGCTGCATAACTCATACTTCAGATGATGATGTCTTGCTCAAGATGGAGTCACTCAGGCCTCAGACTCCTCATTTCCCCCTTTCTGATAGGCACCTTAAGGACCAATCATGGTCCTTATGGGCACACATCATGTTCTCCATTGGGTACCAGTTGATATTGAGCCTTTAAGATCATCAGCTGTACACTGTTAATGCGTTTTCTAACAAATACCACTAGCCGGTTTACAACACTGGACCCAACTATGAGTAACAAAATTAACAGTACCAAAGCCTCTTACATTTTTTTCCACCAGTCCTGACTCCGTATATCAGTTAACTTAATTTTATACCAGCATTACTCATGAAGGTCCAATTTAAGACATACTCATACCATTTACTACATACGTAAACTGTCTGAGGTTTGTCTTCTTTACTCCAATGATTTAATGTTTTAAGACAATCCTTACTTTTCAAATCCTTTTTTATCCAAAGAGGATACTAATTTTTTCCCAATTCCTTTCCCAAGGCTTTCTTTACTACCCTCCTCTTGTTTGCAATTCCTTGAACTTCTTTAAGGCTAGAGTTTTAAAATGCCCATTTTTCCTTTGGCTTGCAGAACCAAGTTATCTCAGAGCAGCCTCAAGTCACCACTGGGATGCAGAAGCTTGCTAGATTTTAAGTCTAAGATCAAGGCTGGGTCTCATTACTACCTGTATTGAAAACACACTCAGGTTATTACCATACCAGAGCCAAACTTGGCTGTGACTATAGAGTGGATTTTCAGTCACTATGCACTGAAGTGCCTAAGGCAAGCATGCCAGTGATCCTTGCCCCCAATATCCACTATGGGAATAGAGAAGGTTTCTTGATATCACCCAAAAGAATGTCCCACAAGATCTTAGTTTTAGCAGCTTTCAACCAGGATGCAGTCTCAGGTGATGGAATCAGGCAGTTCACTCTACTTTTTTCACAGTGGAGGTGGTCAGGGTAACAATGTAGATTTCTTCCAGGGGACTGTCAAGCTGTAGCAGCAGCAGCAGGGTCTTTCAGTGGCTTCAAGGGACTGTCACACCTCCTGCTGGGCTGCAAATTCCTACACAGACTGGTTAAGGATACATTGCATAGGCTTGGCAGGCTGTGACCCCACTAGTTTTTAAGACTATTTAGACAATAGCCCAGGACAATTTACCAAGATGACAACTTTTTAAACTAGATAGTTCTTTTAATAAGGCTGATTTTCTAGGCAGTTATAGAGGGCTCAGGCCTGTACTATTTCCCATGCCTTTTCCTTCTGTCTATTTGGCCACAACTTTTTAAAGTGACTCTGGTCCCTTGTTCTTAAAAGCAGAAGATGGGTGAATATTCATCTTCTGTAACTTCTTTAAGCTGACTCAGGGGTGTTGATCCTACCTAGCCAGGAACCTATAACCTTAGCCTGCTTTACAAAGAACAATATTTTAACTTTTGGCAAATGCACAAATCTTTTCTCTGGCTACAGCAGTGTAGCTTGTTTAGCCTTCTGGTTTGCAAAAGCATCTTTCTGGATGGCTTAGGAATGTGGTCTCTAATGATGCCCAAGTTACCTATGCAGACCTTCAGAGAGATATCAATAGAAACACACTTACAGGTTTACAAACTTTTTCCTGAGGAGATGAATTTCATGTAGCTGGTGTCAGCTCAAAAATTACTGCCAATTAGAATTTTTGGCACATACAAGGGCTGGGATTTAAACTATCCCCCACATTTTATAACTTTAGCTTTTTACTACTATCACAGGATGGCAAGTTCCTGTCCCTTACGAGGTAAATAGTCATGGACATTAGGCATGCTTACAAACTGTCTTCGCATGACCTCCTGGCTGATCAATTCTTGAAGGGCCATGCACAAATGACTCTAGGATCCGACATTTCCGCCATCCAAGCAGTGGCTTACTGCCTCTGGATGCTCCACCATTGCTTTTGTTCCAGGAGTGTCTTCTCCACACTGGAAAAAATGCCTCATTGGCATTTCCCTTAGTTGGTCGCTGAACTTGAACTCAGGGCCTGAGTGCTGTCCCTCAGCTCTACAGCTCAAGGTTAACACTCTGCCACTTTGAGTCCCAAAGCAACTTTGCTTGCTCTTTCAGCACTCCGCTGGATGATTAGAGGTGACAGTCTCACAGGGACCTTTTTCTTCCCCGGGCTGGCTTCGAACCAGTTTGTAGATCAATGAGTCTTATAGAAGGCCACTTTACTCCAATTAAAAGCAACAAGGTGGTCAACATAGAAGTAGCTTTTAAGCATGCTCTTACCTGGAACTTATAAAAGCCAAAATTACATCTAACAAACTTGTAAGAATCCTCTGTACTTTGCTCTGGGCTTGCTGGAAACTGTTAAAAAAAAAAAAAAAACCTATAAGAGCAAACTAGAATAGCAATTATTTTGGTAATCCTAATTTTTCCTTTTGTGCACTTTGAGGCAAATATTAAGAACAATTTTACTCTTAAACTTTATATCCAAAAATCCATCCTTAATTTTTAAGCCTCCTATTAATCTCCTTTTTAATATTCTATACATTAGTTTTTAGTTGCATTTTTTAAAAATCTCTTAAAATCTTGAGGCAAAGTGTGATTCATTGTCTCTTGGCTGCTTGTTTTAAAACAGATACACATTAAAACTTTTAAACTTAAATGTCAATTTTTCCTTAATGCAAGAATTACAATCACCATCACTGTACCAAGAAGCTAGACTTAACACCCTTATGACTTTTAGAAACATATACTACTTGTAGAATATCATTGAAAGCAAGTCACATTATGCAAATAAACTTTTTAACCCTCTTTTTAAGTCCAAGGGGCAGTTTTAGCAATACTAATCAGATCATCACATCACTCATTTTAACAATCATGTTTTCAGTGTCTATCTGCAGGGAAAAGGGACAGAACAAAGATGGGCCACTTGGCCCCTCCTATGGAAAGGGCACGTACCTAAGCCAACTCTTTAGTGTTAGATGAAATGCCTTTGTGCCAGCTTGCCCCCTTTCACCATGCATGGACTCCTCCCAGGGCCTGTCCCATTATCTGTGGACTTCCTTAGGGCCTGTCCCACCATGCATGACCAGCTGAACTGCGCTTCTGCCTGTTCACTCTTCACCCCTAAAGACAGGTCTTCTGTTGGTTTCTAAGTTTTCCCTTTTCTTATCTCTTGGTTCTCGAATGAAATACACAGTTTTAGACAGACAGAACAGGTAACATCTTTGACAGTGTTAAACTAACCTTTACACTTAAATTTCTAATATTTATCTCCAAATTTTAGCCAAGGAACTAAATTCCAAACAGCCAATGCATTTGTGTTAAGCCAGATATCTTGATTACAGTATAAACAGCCTTATGCATTTTAAAATATTAGATTTTAAAATACCAGATTTCCTAATTTTTTAATTTTTATTTATTTTTTATTGTGAAAATACTGTACAGAGGGGTTACAATTAGATGGGCAAGATAATGAGTACATTTCTTATCAAGCATTGTAGCCTCCTCCTTTGTTTCCCCTTTCCATCCCTTCCCAGCCTCCCCCCACCTCCCCACCCAATCCTTCCCGGGGGGCCCCCGCACCCCCTCCCGCAACAAAGTTGTAAAGTTCATTTTCCACATGACAACTTGTACTTCTCATTGTTGCAATGGGTCCACCTGTATCCTTATTTAAACGACTTGTTTCTCCCCTTCCCCTTCACAAATTATACCAACATCAAATACAGTGAAAGCAGGGTTTATACTGTGGGGTAGGGACATACAAAGCAACAAAGAAATAATCTTATAAATGCGTTAGAAACAAATACATGAAAGAAAAAGAACATTTGAATACATATCTTAGGGTTCATTTTCCTAACATCACCTGATCTGACCTTTTCTGCTTGACTCAGACGTATACTAGATATTGCAAATAAGGGAAACCATGGGACCTATGTTTCTTTGGGCTTCACTTACTTCACTTATTATAATTTTTTCCAAGTCTTTCTACTTCCTAACAAATGGGGCAATGTCATTCTTTCTGATGGAGGCATATAATTCCATTGTGTATATATACCACATTTTCTTGATCCATTCATCTACTGAGGGGCATCTGGGTTGGTTCCATAACTTAGCTATAGTAAATAGTGCTCCAATAAACATAGTCGTGCTGGTAGCTTTAATGTGGTCTTGTTTGTATACTTTTGGGTAAATGCCCAAAAGTCTGATTGCTGGGTCACATGGGAGCTCTATGTGGAGTCTTTTGATGAACCTCCATACTACTTTCCAAAGTGGTTGAACAACTTTACACGACCACCAACAATGCAGTAAGGTTCCCTTCTGTCCGCATCCCCTCCAGCATCTGTTGTTTTTAGAGTTTTGATTTCAGCCATTCTAACTGGAGTGAGGTGGTATCTCAATGTTGTTTTGATTTGCATTTCTTTTATGGCTAGAGAGGTGAGCATTTCTTCATATATCTATTGGCCATCCTTCTGAACTAGGCCCTGAGAGGAGACTCGAGCTGGGACAGCTTCTTTAAAGATTTTGTTTTTGTTTTAGGGATTATAGAAAAAAAACAAAAACCTTGGCTCCAACCAGCCCAGTTCTTGAAATGAAAAGAATGCCTCTAGGTCCCCCTCCCCTTAACTTAACCCACCTTCATTGTTTTGTTAAAGACTGACCGATTAAACAGGTAGCCAGTAATCCGGCTCATGCTGGCATGCTGGCTGGCATGCTGGCGACATCCCGAGTTTACTATAAACTCCGCCTTTTTCACATGTATATGTTAAACTCCTTTGTGTATGTTTACCTTAAGCTCCGCTTTACCATTAAATTTGCAAGTCATTTAAACCAAAAGTGATAGGATGGTTTAAACAGCCATTATGTGACAAAGTGTAACCTCACTGGCCACCTGCGTGTGGTCTGGTATGACTGTGCAATCTTTTGGGTGTGTGAAAATCTCATTGGTCGCCTATGTGACCAGGCGTCACCTTGTGATTTTTGCTAATAAAAACCTAAGCACATGGGCTGCTCGAGGTCGCAGTATCAGCTCCCGAGTCTGTGCTGCGGCCCTGGCCAGTCAGTGCAGGAACCTTCTCAATAAAGTGGCTTCTTTAATAACAACTTTGTTGCGGTGGGCTCTGTCACTCCAGACGACTACGTGGGCTTGCTTGCCTGAGGAGGGGGTCTTCCTACTACACTTCTTTCCTCTTCAGAGAAGTTTCTCTTTAAGTCTTTAGCCCACTTATTTATTGGGCAGTTGTTTCTTTGAGGATTTGTTGTCGGGGGATTTAATTTTTTGAGTTCTAAGTATATATTAGATATATTAGATATATATGGCTAGTGAAGATCTTCTCCCAATCTGTAGGCTTTCTATGGATCTTGCTAGCTATTCCTTTGCCATGCAGAAGCTCTCTAACTTCATGCAATCCCATTTGTCCAACCTTTCTTTGCTTTGTTGTGTTTCTGGGTCTTTATTAAGAAATTTTCAGCCTGTGCCAAGGAGACCTAGGGTTTCTCCTATTGCATCCTGTAATGTTTTCAGAGTGTCTGCTTTGACTCCGAGGTCTTTGATCCATTTGGAGTTGATTCTGGTGCAAGGTGATACGGCCCCCATAAACAGGCGGGAGTTGCAATCCTAATATCAGATAAAATAGACTTCAAATTAAAATTCGTGAGGAGACAAAGAATGTCATTACATACTAATTGAGGGATCTCTCCTTCAGGAGGATATTACAATTCTAAATATCTATTCACCAAACAACGAAGCACCCAAATTTATCCAAGAAACACTACTTTCCCTCAAATCCCACATAGTTCCAAAGACATTAATTGTTGGGGATTTTAACGCACCACTTTCCCAACTAGATAGATCAACTAGGCAAAAACTCAACAGAGAAACCGCAGATCTAAACAACTGCATAGATCAACTAGATTTAACAGACATCTACCGAATATTTCACCCAGCAGCATCAGAATACACGTTTTTCTCAGCAGCACATGGAACATTTTCTAAAATAGACCACATTTTAAGCCACAAAGCAAACGTCCAAATTCAGAAACCTTGCACTCTCTCTGACCACAAGGGAATAAAATTAGAACTCAACACTAGATTTTCTAATTTTTAAGTTAAAGAATCCTTAAAAAGCCATTAAAAACAATGTGAAGATTCCTTAAAATTTTTGGTAATGTCCAAACCTCATAACCTTTTGAATTTTAAACTTAAACTCACCCATTGTTACAGCATGCTGACAACTCTTATCTTGAACATGTTCATAAACACATACAAAACACTCACACAGATCTTAAAGCACACAAAAATCAAAATCAGTTGTACGTACATTTTCTAGTTTTTTTAAAAAATTTAAGACATATTTCTTTTAAACGAAGTACCTTTGTTGAGCTTCATTTTTCCAGGGCTTGCTTGTTTAGCAAGGATTTCACCAATCAGTCTTTTGAATCCCTTCTGTTGGAGGAGGGCTGGGGGAGGGGGTCACCTGAAACTGAACTGGCCTGATTTTTACCCAATTTTGACAAGAGCACTTTACAAATTGTTAAGCTGTCTGGAGCAGCTGAAAGTCCAGACCAGGCTCACTGCTATGTACACCCTAACCTCTCTCCAGCAGCCTCCACCAGGAGAAGGTGCACCTGAGGCTTGTCCATGCCCCTCCTCTTGGCTGCTGTAACAAAAGAAGGGGGGAAGGAGACTTAGCAGGTTTGTGACCAAGCCCAGCCAGAGGCTGAGACTTTTATTCCCCCAGAGATGTTCAAATAAATATCAAAAACACTGATAAACACAAAAACCAAGGATTCACATTTAAAACTGGTACCAATTCTAAAACGGAACTAGACAAAACAACAACCAAAGGCTGAGTTGGGGACTAATAGGCCCCCAGAACTCTGTGCTGTTCTCAAGCTGAATCCAGAGTTTGCTGAGTGAGCCTGCCACTCTCACCCAGAACTTCCCTACCTCAGAAAACATAGAACAGAAAACACACCAAAGTAAACAAGACAGACAAGTGGCCACAAAGACAAAATCAGGTCTCAGTGAATGGGGCGACATCTCAGCACCACTCACTTACCAGGGGACTCGATCCCCCTCTACTCACCTCGGGAGGATTTTTCTTTTAGATTCCTGCAAACATTGACCCAGGAGCCTTCCAAGGCAAAGGAGAATTCCCAGTCATCTTGGGGCAAGGGAAAGAAGTCCCTAGTGGCCATCCCCTCAGACTGACAGGTTCTCCCCCGTACTCAGACCCCCTGGGCCAAGGCCCGAGGCTAAGATCTTGCTGGTGCCACTTGCAAGTGGTCAGTGGCAATTTCATAAAAAAAGAAGGAGCTAGAGAGAAACAGATATTAAGGGGGTGTTAGCCAGTCTCCTCTGAGCCCTTGCATCAGGATGAATCTGGGAGAAGAAACATTCCAAGAATTACAAAAGACACACAGACAAAACACTGAACCCTGAGACAAGACATGTTCACAGCATGTGCATTGTAGACTGTCAGTCAGAAAGTGCCGGACCCCGCACTAGTGGATAGCCTACCCTGTAAACTATCAGTCAGAAAGTGCCAGACTCAAGCTTCTGCACTAGTGGATAGTTTACCCCCCAGGAGGTCTGAGGGACATCTCCCACCGGCCCCGTTGGCTGTCTTATAGCACGTCTGCCAAGACCTCTTGCCAACCCCAATACAGAACCTGCAGGCAACTCAAATACCAGATGATTTCAGAATGGCAATACCTCTACTTACCGGCCGGGTTTCTCATGACTCCTTGGTTAAGGCGTCTGGGTGGGCTTTGGGGGGATTCCCGGCCAATGTACCAAATGTAAAACTGAATTTGGAAATCCTTACCCAAAAGACCACCAGAGACCATCAACAATGTAAAAGCAAAGGAGTCTTTATTGCAAGCTAGAACTTGGTCCCCCCACATACATGGCAGCAGCCCATGACGCTGAGAGGCCCCAAGCCCAGGGTTATAGTACTTTTTATACACTTTTTAGGGAAGGCAGGGACTTTGTATACATCATAGCATCTTACAACAAATTATAACACATCACAGGAAACTCTTAATACAATTCTATAGTATGATTGGCACACTACAAAGCAGAAACAGGTTGTTGGTTAGATCAGAGGGTTGAAGTACTTTAAACTGGTTGGCTTGCACCACAGGGAGTCTCAAGGACACACTTGCTAAACTGCAGGGTTCCTTTCTTAAACAAGCACCACCTGTGGCCTGACTGCAGGGGTCACCATGCCCTCCAGCACCTGCCTGCCTGCGGTTTTCCCAAGGATTGTTTATGTTCCTAGTTGCCCAGGAATTGCTTCTTCTGTTCATTCCCAGGCAGGGCTCATGGTCAGCTGCATAACTCATACTTCAGAAGATGACATCTAGCTCAAGATGGAGTCACAAAGGCCTCAAGCTCCTCAAAAGCCTCTTCAAAAAATTGTGCTGGTAGAATTGGCTGTACACAGAAAACTGAAGTTAGATCCTTATATATCCCCCTGCACCAGAATCGATTCCAAATGGATCGAAGACCTCAATGTAAGTCCAAATTCCTTGAAAATGTTACAGGAAACACAAGGGCCACTTGGCATAGGTCAAATCTTCCAAAGATCATGAAGCACAACAAATCAAAGTAAGTCTGGATAAATGGGATTACATCAAACCAAACCAATCAGTTGTCAGACTCAAAAGCCATGGAGAAAAGAGATAGTGTAGCACAGATTTATTAGGGAGCAAATCTACAGATGAGAGCCTCAGCCAATGCTAAACACTTACTATCTTTCTAACTAGGGTATTTATAGTGGATTTACATGTATATAAGAGTTTTCTGGTGGGGATTAGAAAGAAAACAACTAATGCTAAGACATAGGTAGCATGTGAAATGAGTTTTAGCTGGAGAAATTGAGGGATTAAGGCAGTGGGGTCTAGTTCAAAGTCTTGGCTTGGTGCCAGCTAAGTAAGTCAAGGGAAGGGGGGTAAAGCAGGAGTGCTTATAAACAAAAGCACTGGTCTGAAGCCTCAAAATAAGGACCCTTGTCTATGTGAACCAAACAGTCTCTAACATGAGGTTTTATTTAAATTAACGAGCACAAGTTTAGATTTTTGCAGAGTGGGATGGTGCATAGTCACAGGCAATGTCTGCTTTGTCAGGTAATCCAATCTACACTTCCACATTTTACCCAATAGCCAGGTTTCACCACAAATAGATACAATGAGATTGTACAAATGAGACTTTGATTTTTCCCTCTCATGAATCAAAATTCTGTCAAATGATTTCTGTCCTCCAGATGTTAACACAAAATTTCTCATGATCTTTTCTACTATTTTGTCTTCATTATTGGTGTTCACAGTACTTTTTATTGTTGTCTTCTGTGTATATGCAATTTTTAGGACTTGAATTCTATGTTTAATGGTCTCCATTGTATTTTTTGCTCATGGGTGATGACACTATTCCTTGAGCCACATCTTTACCTTCTCCTTCTTGCTGGATAATTGGAGATAAGTTTTCACATTTTTTTGTATTTTTTATTTTTATTGTGAAAATATTGTACAGAGGGGTTAAAATTACATGGGCAAGATAATGAGTACATTTATAATCAAGAACTCTAATGACAACAGATGCTGGAGGGGATGTGGACAGAAGAGAACTTTACTGCATTGTTGGTGGGAGTGTAAACTTGTTCAACCACTTTGGAAAACAGTATGGAAGTTCCTCAGAAGACTCCACATGGAGCTCCCCTATTTCCCAGCAATCCCACTTTTGGGCATTTACCCAAATGATCACAAACAAGACCACACTAAAGCTACCAGCACGACTATGTTTATTGCAGCATTATTTACCATAGCTAAGATATGGAACCAACCCAGATGCCCCTCAGTAGATGAATGGATCAAGAAAATGTGGTATATATACACAATGGAATTCTATGCCTCCATCAGAAAGAATGACATTGCCCCATTTTTTAGGAAATAGAAAGACTTGGAAAAATTATATTAAGTGAAGTAAACCAGGCCCAAAGAAACATAGATCCTATGGTTTCCCTTATTTGCAATATCTAGTATATGTCTGAGTCAAGTTTTCACATTTTTGTCTGTTTAGACTGACATTAAAACAAAATCTTCAGTTCTTAGCCTCCTGAGTTTCTAGGATTTTACACATGAGCCTCTAACACCAAGCTTTGCTATACTGTTATTTTAATTATGTGGTAGAAGAAAGTGGAAGTATATTTGTGTTGTGTGCAATTTTCAAATACAAGTTTGAATCAACTGTTATCAATTTTAACTGTTAAATCAATGAATATTACACATTCCCACAGAAATATAATTGAAAAAAGGCATAATTGTTTTGATAAAACAAGTAATGGAACCATTTTTTTCACTTTACAATTCATGTTTTATATAACCTTAATTAGCGGACTTCCATGACTAAAAGTAAATATATTAATTGTATACCACAAGAAGCAAAGTGATTATAGCTAAGAATATATATTTCATCACAGCGAAAAGATAAGGGTTGAGCAGTCTCACTAAAAAGAAATGTTACACACAGAAACTAATGGATATGATATAGCTTGATCATTACACAAGATATAAATGAATGGGATTACCACACCATACCTCATAAATGTGTAAAATATAATTATGTAGGTAGGTGCCAGTGGTTCATACTTGTAATCCTAGCTAGTAAGGAGTCTGACAGCTGAGAATCATGGTTCAAAGCCAGCCTATGCAAGAAAGTCTGTGAACTCTTATCTCCAATGAGCCACCAGAAAACTGGTAATGGTTCAAATGGTAGAGCACTAGTCTTGAGGTGAAGAGCTGAAGGACAGCGTCCAGGCCCAGATTTCAAACCCCACAACTGACAAAACTGAAAAATAAACAAATATTTTGACATAAAATATATATTCTAAAACTTTTTTAAATCCTCACTAGTTATAATAGTTTATATAAATGTAAAGAAGTATTTTCTGGTTTTAGTTGAACCATACCGGTAAAAGCAAAATGTCTTCTGAGCTTTTCAGTCTTTCTTTTTTTTTAATTGTGAGAATACCATACAGAGGAGTTACAATTACATAACGAGTACATTTCTTTTTTTTTTTTTTGATCCGGTCGTGAGGCCTGAACTCTGGGCCTGGGTGCTGTCCCTCAGCTCTTCAGCTCAAGGCTAGCGCTCTACCACCTGAGCCATAGCACCACTTCCGGCTTTTTTATTTTCTGCTTATGTGGTACTGAGGAATCAAACCCAGGGCCTCATGCATGCAAGGCAAGTGCTCTACCACTGAGCCACCTTCCCATCACAGGAGTACATTTCTTATCAAGCATTGTTGCCTCCTCTTTGTTTCCCCTCCAATCCCTTCCCATACTCCCCTTCCCCCCACCCGATCTACCCCCTACACCACACCAAAGTTGTAAATTTCGTTTTTCGACATAACTACTTGTACATCTCATTGTTGCAATCGGTCCACCTGTATCCCTAGTTAAACAATTTGTTTTTTCCCTTCCCCTCCACAAATACCAACATAAAATACAGTGAAAGCATGGGTTATACGGTGGGGGAGGGACATACAAAGCAACAAAGAAATAATCTTATAATATGTTAGAAACAATTGCATGAAAGGAAAAAAAACCAAAAAAAACATTTGAATATTTATCTTGGGGTTCATTCTCCTAACATCATCTTATCTGACCTTTACTGCTTGACTCAGACATATACTAGTTATTGCAAATAAGGGAAACCATTGAAATAGCTCAAAGACATCATTGGACATGAGATAACATGTGTTTCAGAGACAATTTAGTAAAGACAAAATATGGAATTTAAATGACTTATAAAAACATTATCCATGTACATATGGCCATATAAGATGGTGTTAAGTGAAATGAACCCCAAGATAGGGACACAATTTATTATTTCTTTTTTTTTTGGGGGGGGGGGTCCAGTCGTGGGGCCTGAACTCTGGGCCTGGGCGTTGTCCCTCAGCTCTTCAGCTCAAGGCTAGCACTCTACCACTTGAGCCATAGTGCCACTTCCAGCTTTTTTCTTTTTGCTTATGTGGTGCTGAGGAATCAAACCCAGGGCCTCATGCATGTAAGGCAAGCGCTCTACCACTGAGCTGCCTTCCCAGCCCCAACTTGTTTCTTTCTTGCTATTGTTTCCTACTCGTGCTGGATTTGAACTGCAACCCTTAGATCTCAGCCTCCTGAGTAGCTAGCATTATAAGTGTGAGCCACTGGCACATGGCTTAAGATCACATTTCTAACAGTGTACACTCAGGATCTGTAATGTGTATCTTCATCTATCTTTATATGAATCCTTGAGTTAAAAATCTGGGCTAGAGCTTAGACTTCACACTCAAAAAATATTTCTAGTTTAAAAGTTGATATTCCTTGGGTGGGAAGGTGGCTCAGTGGTAGAGCGCTTGCCTTGCATGCCTGAGGCCCTGGGTTCAATTCCTCAGCACCACATAAGCAAAAAGAAAAAAGCTGGCAGTGGTGCTGTGGCTCAAGTGGTAGAGCGCTAGTCTTGAGCTGAAGAGCTGAGGGACAGTGCCCAGGCCCAGAGTTCAGGCCCCATGACCGGACCCAAAAAAAAAAAAAAAGTTGATACTCCTGGAAAAATAAAACCTAAGAATATAAAGGAGTCTGGAAAGTTGAGTGTGCATCCAGCCTGGGAAGAACAGTCTCTGAGACACTATCTATAATTAACCAGCCAAAAACCTGGATTGGAAGGTTGCCTCAAGTGATGGAATACTAGTCATGAGCAAGATTGTTGAATAAGAGCTTGAGGATTTTGCATACATACATACAAACATACACATACATACAGAGACACTTCTATGTGCAAACACACATACACAAATGAAACAACTCTCAGAATGTGCAGAAAAGTTAGAAAACAATAGAAAATATGTCCTGAATAAGACTAGATGAAATGATAATTTTTAATATGAGAAAGTCCTCAAGTGAACTTTCTTCAAAAATGTTTGAGTATATTACATAGGTAGGAATCAGAGATAGTAAGAAAGTCAAGTAATCATTATTAAAGGGATCAGATCCAATGAGGAATGAATCAGAGACCCCTGCAGGTGCATCTGAAAATGTTCATATGCTGTGTCAAATATTAGAACATCTTTGAAAATAGTACATAAACAGTCTGAGCAGTCAGTCTAGTGAATAATATCATTGGAGAAGTTCAGAATTGCTAGTCTGTATCTAGATTAAATAAACCAACAAACTATGGCAGGGCAATGTGATACAAGCCTGGAATTCTAGCACTCAGACTAAGACAGGAGATTAGAGAGTGTAATTACATAGTGATACCTTCCCTGGACCAGGTAGTATAATTTTGTCTCAATGAAACATACCAAATAACAAGAAAGGGATTCACAGTTAGAAGTTTGGGATAATTTTGTCATTATGTTTTGAGAAGTCGTTTCCTATTGAAATGTAAGTCATATATAATCTTCAGTTGTGTTTTTAATACTCTCTTCTTTACAGAATATTCCTAGATGTGAAATGGCTCATGATTTCCCAACCAAAAATTTGAAAAAGTAAGTATCATTTTGTTGGATTCCAAAGAAATCTTGAAGGCTTACAAAAGTTTAAGCCTGGAGAAATAGCAAAGTTCATCTAATGTAGGCCTTTGTAGACCTTGCTAAATTAGAATTTAGATTTAAAATAAATATTTTGGTTTTGTTTATAATTTCATATTCTATAGGATACTACAAAATTCTCTTTAAGTAGAGGGTTTAATTGACAAATTCACAAATGATTCTGGCATTCTGTTTTCCTAAAATATTCTTTCAAGCAAGGTATAATTAGAACTTAGTTAATACATAATTCCAGCAGTTCATGTATAAAATGATAACGTGAATAATCTGGACAGAGTTGCTGACAAATGGATGATAACAATTTATAAATTTAGAAAAAGCAACTTTTTGAGGCTTTGGTGTAACACGGTGTGAAGAGAGCAATTGTGTGACATCTTGGTTCTTCTTTTTGTAACACAGGAAGCAATTTCCTTAATTACGTGCCTCTGTATACAATGAGAAAAATGCTAGGGTTGGGGTTTGTTTTTATTTTGTTTTTGTTTTTTTGTTTTGTCCTAGGGCTTGATCTCTTGGCCTGGCCATTCTCTCTGAGCCTGTTTTTGCTCAAGGCTCGTGCCCTACCACTTCAACCTCAGTGTCACTTGTGTCTGGCTTTTCTTGAGCAGTTTATTGGAGAAAAGAATCTAAGGAAACTTCCTGCCTTGGTGGGCTTTGAACCATAATCTTCCGATCTTAGTCTCTGGAATATCTATAATAGATAAAAAATAAATATACATAATATTTGCAAGTGTTCTGATTTCAAGAATACTACTGGGGAGGAAATGTTGCAGCAAAGTTTAGTGTAGTGTTCTTTCCACAAGAGGAAGGGCATCACATTAGCAGAAGTGTAGTATTTTTTCACAATAATGATAAGCTAGTCATATTGTAAGTTTAGGGAATATTAAGGTGCACATTACAAGTTGGAAACTGTTGGGTTAGGATAACTTTATGACATAAAAGTGTGGGATTGTTGGGCATAGAAATAATAGCTTACTCTGATGAACAAATGTTTAGTCTTGAGGAATTAATTATTACAGATATTTTATAGTTTTAACCTCTACCAGAATGTGGCTATTTTTTCTGTTGACTTCTCAATATGTACCACCCCATTGGAATATGCATCTATTGCAGAATTAAGTAACATGCAAACAGGTACTGTTTTGAATGTCTCTGGTACAGAATGTTCAGAATTTGAAAATGAGTAGTTAATAGTCATAGGAATTTTGAAGAAAATATGTATTCTATCCTCTTAATTATTCAGTTTTAAAAGTTAGCAGTTTCCATAGAATTAAACTTTTCTGTTTTACTATGAGACAATACTAAAATTATGTTTTTTTTAATATAATGGCAAGTATATTGTGAAAATATTGGATAACATTCAAGTTGATGACCCTCTGAAAAGAAGGGGTAATGAATTCAAATAGATGTCAAATAGTGTTCATTTTTTAAAAAGTTAATACACATAGAATAATTTTACTATATCAATACAGTGAAATTATTATATTTTATGTGCTTTTGTTAAAATTTAATTTTATTGTCAAGGTGATGTATTGAAGGAGTTGCAGTAACTGTAAAGTAGTGAATACATACCATGTCGAACTTTTTTACCTCCCCCCTCATTTTTCTCACACTTTTCCTTCACTCCAATACCCCTCACAAGTTGTAATGTAAATTTCCAACATATTGTCTTGTGAGTATTGCTATTGCATTGGTTTGCCCTTTGTCTCATCACTTTGTTGTTCCTCTTCCTTTGCCAAATTAAGATAAATGTATATACAATACACAGGGTCCTGAAATCAAATACAGCAGGGAATAAAACATAGGGGAAAAACACAAATGAAAAAAAGAAATCACATTGTACATTAAAAACAACAACCACAAAGAAAAACCTCTGTTTCCATATCGAGGAGTTCATTTTGCTCAGCATGATCTTATATGATCATATATACATAGCTATTGAGCCATTCTGCTCATCTGCTAGGACTATCTTAGACATTTCTTACTTATTACATGAGGGAAACAATGAAATCTGTTTCTTTGTGTCTTGCTTATTTTACTTAGGATTTTTCCAAGTCTTTCCATTTTCTTATGAATTGGAAGCATATAATTCCACCATATATATATATACCACATTTTGCCGTTCATCTACTGAGAGGCATATTGGTTTAAAACATGCTTGCATGTAAGTATCAATTAGGGTCATTCAAAAATGACAGATGCCACCAGACATACTAAAATCATGATTTCTAACTAAGATAGGATTTTATGGTGGTACAATTGTTGAGATATCTGGATGAGTCTAATCTTGCACTGAATTAGGCAGGAAGATATCCAATATCATATGGGATAAAAATGGTAGTTAGAAGATATTCCCTTGAGAAAGATATAGGAGGCTGCCACAAGTATGAAGAAATTCAGATAATTTTGAAGGATTTAGAATTGCAAGTTCAAATATGTCTCTTTAAGTGGAAGGGCAAAAGAAGGGGAGGAGAAGAAAATAACAGAAAGCAGATAATTGTCCCAACTTACAGTATAAAAAGACATAACCTATATCTTCCACGTTAAAGAAAGACCAATATAATACATCCCACTTAATTTAGATACATGCAAAATATTTACTTGGCTTTTCCCACTTTAATGCTCCAAAATAAATGAAGACTTATAAGAAAAGCTATATGATTGTCATTACTTCAACCTGAACACTAATTGTGATGAGCCCTCTTTTTCTCAGTATGCTCTTGGAAAATACTCCCTAAATTGATGATGTTGTGGATGATTAGAGTCAGCGTAACGGGCTTCTGCTTGTATCATAGTCCCAGAATGTTTTAATGCCGTTTTTTCTCAAGGTATCCAAGCACATTGTCTGACGCTGTACTTTGAACACACCCTCACACCTAAGCACATTATTTGAAATTGTACATCAGCATTTCTTTGGCACATTCTACTTTGTGCCTTTGTCTTTTTTGCATGTTCCTTTTGATTTCACAGTTGCTCTATTTCCATTTCATCTGTACAAACTGCTAAGAACATTGTTCATCTACTGTGAAGACTCAGGGTCTATGTTGAGGGGGCAGAATGATGTAGGCTCCAGCCTTAGGATTGTCTGAGGACTGTGTTTGGGATTAGGAAAGCTCTTGGAACACCAGGCTAGGGAGGGAAAACCTTCTCTCTCCCTATCTCCAGACACATGTCACAGACTCCTGAGAGCTGAGGAAGTGGCTCTTCTGCTTGCTTAAGCATAGATGAACAGCTGGACAAGCATTTTTCTGAGATTGAAGAAGTGGTTTGAGCTTGCTCTAAAATAGTTTAGATAATAATATACCTAGACATTGTCTCATAGGTTATTGTGTGAATGTTTTCCAACCAAATCTTGGCAAAGATTATGCTTGCTTGTCTTTAAATACCCACTAACAATAAAACACAGCATGCAGTGGCAATTGCTGTTTGCATGCTGCATCCCCTGTGTCCTGGTGATTTCGTGACCCTTACCCAGGGACCCCAACGCACTAGACGTTGACAATTGGCGCCCGAACAGAGACCCTGCATTGTTGAATTCAGGAAGGGATATTCAGATAAGTAAGTACTTTTAATTACAGGGTGATGGGACAAGTTAGATCTACTCCGTACTTACATATGCTTAAACATTTACTTGCTGCTTATGGTGTAAATATTTCTTCTTCTGACATAGAAATGTGTATTAATGTAGTTAGGGAATGGAATCCTTGGTTCCCCGATGAAGGAACATTATATGTTGATAATTGGAAACGAGTAAAAAATATTGTAGAAAGAGCTGTTTGAGAAGGGGAAAAGATTCCTATTAGATTTTGGTCCATTTGGGCTATTGTACATACCCTTTTTAAAGCCTTGAATGAGGAAAGATTAATAGTGGACTTAAAGAAAGAGGCCACCCCTTCTATTGTAGATTTACAATTGGACTCTGAGGTTAAGGACGCAATAGATAAGGATGCATTGCAATTAACAGAGAAAAAACAAGAGGTAAAAAAGGCTGAAAAGGAACAAACTGAAAGGGTAAATAAAATGTCTGAGCAAATGGAATTGATTTTTATCAAAATTACAACATATGGAGTTGGAAATTAGCAGAGTGAAAGGAGAACCTGAGAAAGTGAAAGTAAAGCAGCCTTCGGCTCTTCCCCTGGCCGATGCAATTTTTACAGTGTCACTCCCTCACAAAACAGAGGGCTCAGACAGTGAGTTTGATGATGAAATGCCTATTTTTTCTTATCCTGTAATTCGACCACCCCCTATGAATGGCATAGCTCAACCAGCCAGATATGAAAGTGTTGCTGTTGATGATATTGGTAAACTCAAGAAGGCAGTGACGTTGTATGGTCATCGTCTCATTATGTTAAGGAATTGCTTAATGGGCTTGCTCAACATTACAATAATTTTGCTCCTGAAGATTGGAAGATGCTTTGTAGAGCCTTGCTTAAGGAACCTGAATACCTACAATGGCAAATGTGGTTTACTGAGTTATGTACAGAAAGGGCTAGACAAAATGCACAGAGCAGTAACCCATGCCTACAGGTCATAACCTTTCCCATGTTGAGTGGAATAGAACTATATGCAGATGCTCATATGCAAGTGAACTCTCCTGAAGAGATCCATGAGCAGTTAAGAGACATAGGTATTGAGGCATGGGAAAGGATTCAACCGGTAGGAGAGCATTATGGCTCTTGGACTAAAGTAATTCAAAAACCTAATGAACCCTATGTTAAATTTTTATCGCGATTGAAATTGACCTTGGAACGTACTGTTGTGGGAGAGGCTGCAAGTCAACAACTGCTGCGCATGTTGGCTTATGAGAATGCTAATGAGGACTGTAGACGGGCCCTATTGCCTATTAAAGAATCTGGGGATGTGAATACATATTTAAGGGCCTGCAGAGACATTACATCTGAATCCAGGCGTATGCAGGTGTTTGCTGAAACTATGGCCACTACCTGGCATGCTTTGCAAACAAAACCCTCTAATCTAAAGTCTTTTGGATGTGGTCAAATGGGACATATAAAAAAAAGTTGTAAAAAAGCTACTGGAGTTAACAAGAGAAGACCAAAAATTTGCCCTAAATGTAAAAAAGGGGAGCACTGGGCAAGGTTGTATAGATAAAAAATAAACAATAAAAAAATTCCTTTAAAAGATGCTTTCCCTTTATATTTAAAGATTTTGGATTAATAATAGCACCTAAAAAAATACAAAAAGATACGGTGGTAAAATGTTTAGGATATGTGGTTTCTAGACAAACAGTGACACCTCAAAAAAAATATCTTTATGACGTGATCAATTACACATGTTAAATAATTTTCAAAAGCTATTAGGAGATATTAATTGGATGCGACCGGCCTTAAAAATTTCTACTTATCAGTTACATAATTTGTTTTCTTTGTTACAAGGGGATCCTGATTTACATAGCAAAAAAACTTTAACTAAGGAAGCTAAAAAAAATTACAATTTATAGAACAGAGAATAAAAGAAATGTTTTTACATCTAGTAACGCTAAATCAACCCATAAATTTATATATTTTAGATACATGGAAATACCCAACAGGAATTTTAGGACAAAATGAGCTACCATTAGAATGGATTTATACACGGCATAGATTTACAAAAAATAATATGCCTTATAAACAACAGTTGGCAATTATTATTCAATAGGCCAGGCAACGGGTATTTACCCTATCGGGGTATGATTTAAAATTATTTTTCCTTTGCCAAAAGACCAAATAGAATATTTGTTAAACATGTCTGAAATGCTACAAATAGCATTAGTAAATTTTACTGGACAATTTTCCTATCATTTTCCCAAAGGTAGATTGTGGGATTGCTTGCGTAAACAACAATTTGTCATTAATGATATAATTACCAAGGCCCCTATTCCGACTGCTCTTACCGTTTTTACAGATGGCTCCAAAACAAAAAGTGCTTATTGGACAAAAAATAAATATTGGGTACAAACAACTACTTTAACATCATTTCAACAAAATGAACTTTTTGCTATTATTAAAGTGTTACAAGATTTTGTGGGAGATATTAATATTGTTACTGATTCTGCCTATGCTGTAGGAGTTGTGACTAAAACAGTCACTGCTGTTACTTATTCATCTAAACCCCAGCTAAACCAATTATTTAAACAATTACAAGCATTGCTGCAACAACGTAATGCCAAAGTGTTTGTAACTCACATTAGGGCTCACTCTTTGTTACCTGGTTACCTTGTATATGGCAATAATCAGGTTGATAAATTAGTTAGTTTTGCTTCTGCTGAACAGGATCATGCTCATTTACATACAAATGCTGTCCATTTACATATGCATTATAAAATACCTTATTCTCAAGCTAAACAAATTATAAAAAGGTGTCCTATTTGCAGATCAATGCATTTAAGAGTTGTACCTGCTGGAGTAAATCCTCGAGGATTACAACCTAATGAGCTCTGGCAAATGGTTATAACCCATGTGAAAGCCTTTGGCCGTTTTTCCTTTGTACATGTTACAATAAATACTTATTCTAAATTTGTTTGGGCTTCTGCCCTTATGGGAGAAACTGTTAACCATGTAATAGAACACTTATTGGAAGCTTTTGCCATTATGGGAGTGCCTGCCAAAATAAAGACTGATAATGGACCAGCCTATAAAAGTATTAAATTTAAAAGATTTTGTGAACTTTATGATGTGGTACATATTACAGGAATAGAATATAACCCCCAAGGACAAGCCATTATTAAACGAGTTCATGGCACACTAAAATAACAAATTAAAAAATTAAAAAGGAAGAAAAGGTTGGATAAAGGTATGGATATTTTGTGGTTTTCCATGCAAAATCCTAAAACAATTTTACATCAAGCTCTTTTTGTTCTTAATTTTTTTTAACTTACCACAAGGAGATATTTTAACTAGAGCTGAGCGCCATTTTGAACAAATATCAGAAAAACCTTATTTAAATGCTCCCATAAGGATTAAGATTACATTGAACACAAAATGGCAACTAGGAACATTATTACCTAAGGGGCGAGGATAGGGTTTTGTGTCTACACAGGATGGTAAACAATGTTGGCTTCCTGCAAGATGGATACAGACACGGCCCAGTGAGGATAGCACGGTATCCTGCAAGGAATCAGCCACCAGTTGAGAAAGAAGAAAGCCCTGCTGCCCACCTGGGGGCAGGTTAAAAAGTTGACTGGAGAAGGACAAAAGATGTTACAACGCACTGGTAAATCTGTCACACTGGTAAACCTGTCACGGCTGAGAACTTGTTCCTGGCCATGTGTGCCCTGCTTACTGTAAACTCTGTCCATGCTAATGCTTACGTAAGTTATTGGGCCTTTGTTCCTAACAATCCTTTACTGGAACCTGTTGTTTGGAGAGACATGGATGTAACCATCTATACTGTTCCTGCTATTTTATCTCCTCCTTGGAATAATTTGACATTTTATAATAAGGATGATGGTAGCTTTTTAATTTTACTTACTATACTCATTCCTTGCCTGTTTGTTTGGGGCCTCCTCCTTGTTTAGTTATGAATTGGCAACATTGGGTTTTACCTGGGAAACGCACTTTCAATTGCAAAACACAGCTACAGCGATTAACTACTTGGTCCATTAATAGTAGCTGGGAAAGTGTCACCTTTGATGGTGAGTTATCCTTACCTATGTGCCCTGATTTTACTTATATTGATTTAAAATATAAGCCTTTTGTGTGGCAAGAGTGCAGAGGAACATTTGGAAAAATGTTCAATAATTTCATTTATTGGGGACCTTTTGGACAGTTTATTAACACATGTTTAGAATGAAATATTACCTGATGTGATTTATCAAATGTTACTAGGATGCCGGATGCCATTAATGGATCGCTTACTGGAGCTCGATTGATGGCCTGGGGAGATGGAGGCATTACAGATGCCCGATGGGCTTTCCTGGCTGCACCCACTGCTGTTCAGACTCATCTTTGGAAGGTCGCAGCGGCGCTAAAACCCCTGATGCTATCAAATGGATCGTTTTTCGGGGATGGCGAACTCTGCGTCCACTTATAATTTTACTTTGTATAAATCTTATAATGTAACTGCTTGTGTATCCCTGCCTTATGTATTTTTGGTGGGAAACTTTACATTTTCTCCTACTATTTCTTGTTTCAATTGTGGCATGTATTCTTGTGTTAATTCCTCTCCTAATTTTAATGACAGTGATAGTATTATGATTTTACAACAAATAACTTATATTTGGCTACCTGTTAAATTAGGAAGAGAATGGTCCCAAAATCCTTTGGATAGTGTTGTTATTGAATTTTTTACCAAACTGCTAAAACATACAAAACGTATGATTGGAGCCATTGTGGCTGTGATTTTAAGCTTAATTGCTATTACCACTGTTGCTGTGGTGTCTGGAATTGCCCTGCACACTTCCTTACAAATTGAACACTTTGTGGAAGAATGGCACCAGGATTCACATGAATTGTGGGTCTCACAGGAAGAAATTGATGCTTGATTACAAACACAGATTAATGTTGTTAAACAGACAGTGGGATGGTTAGGAAAAAAGTTATTGGTTGTGGAAAAACAGTTATTGTTAAAATGTGATTAAAATTCGACTACCTTTTACATTACTAATGTAAAATATAATAAATCTTTACATGATTGGAATATAATACAACAGTATTTATCTAAAAATTCTACTGCTGCTCAATTGATTGCTCAGTTGCAATTTAATGTACATGATATTTTTGGTAAACAATTTCCAAATGATGATGCTTCTAATATTGCTGATACCTTTATTAAACAGTTGGAAGGGTTGGATCTGAATGGAATACTACAAAGCATTTCACATACTGCTAGTGGTATGGAAATTATTATTGTTATTATTCTGTTTGTGCTTGTGCTGTTATATTTGATTTTTATGAAGCCAATGCAAGCTTCTATGATAACCCTGTGGAAAGCTTTACTTTTAAAACAAAAGAAAAAAGAAGGAGATTGTGAAGACTCAGGGTCTATGTTGAGGGGGCAGAATGATGCAGGCTCCAGCCTTAGGATTGTCTGAGGACTGTGTTTGGGATTAGAAAAGCTCTTGGAATGCCAGGCTAGAGAGGGAAAACCTTCTCTCTCCCTATCTCCAGACACATGTCACAGACTCCTGAGAGCTGAGGAAGTAGCTTTTCTGCTTGCTTAAGCATAGGTGAACAGCTTGTCAAGCATTTTCCTGAGATTGGAGAAGTGGTTTGAGCTTGCTCTAAAATAGTTTAGATAATAATATACCTAGACATTGTCTCTTAGGTTAAGTAAAATGTATCTGTGGAAATTTTTTGTGTGAATGTTTTCTAACCAAATCTTGGCAAAGATTATGCTTGCTTGTCTTTAAATACCCACTAACAATAAAACACAGCATGCAGTGGCAATTGCTGTTTGCATGCTGCATCCCCTGTGTCCTGGTGATTTCGTGACCCTTACCCAGGGACCCCAACGCACTAGACGTTGACAATCTACCACTTCTTGTTTGCACACACCCATTCTATGTATGAAGGTACTTTGTCCATGTTAACCAATAGGGTAGTACTCACTCTCTGAGGAGAAAAGTTCCAGAGTATAACTCTATGACCACATTAAAGGGTGTAGAATTTAAAGCATTTTGAGACAAACATTGATATTTGAATTAGAAGGCTCCTTAGGGATATTTTCTTGGAGCTCATTAGCTTACCCAGGAGAAATATAAATATTCACACACTTTGGAACTAATTAGTAAGTAACTGAATTAACACTAGATCCTAGACATTGTGTTATTACAAGTCACCATTGTATTATTGTTACATCAGAATCCTTCCCTACTTGCATATGTGTATCAGAAAATGAAAGAAAGGCATTAAAGCAAAATGTCTTATTTTTTAGGCATTTAATCCTTGTGGGGAGGGTAATGTCTGAACTCTTCCATTCAATAAAAGCTTGAAGTTTATAAGAGCATTTCCTACATACAAGAATTTGTGGCAGGTTGATTGGCAGGGTAATTCAGCATGGAGATATCCCTAACAAGAATTAGATTTAAATAGAGCATATGGCAGTTATGACGTCTCAATGGATATTGAGGCATTTTCTATTCTAAAGAAGAATCAATTTGAGGAGTCTTCAATAACATCAGTAAAACTGTAAGTTCAACCTAGTACTTGATGTTACTTGTTCTACATTTATAATGAATAGGCTGATAAGATGTCCAAACATATCTAATGATATTTCTATAAAATCCCAAACTGATGTAGATACATGGGTCACTCATTGGAACTGTAGGGCAAATTAGGCTTGTCTTTGCTGTAGTTCAATCCATAATCTCCTGGCCAGTGTTCAAAAATATTCACAGAATATCTCTAAGTAAAGGTCATGACAGTTACATCTGTATAATACTTCTAAGGTCAGGATAAGAGCATTTGTTCCTAACATTTAAAATCAACAGGATCTGTTGAATTCATGGATCTAGAGTTTTATTTCATAACTCAAAATTTCATCAATATGACTTACATCTCTACCAGTTCACCAAAACACTGTTCTTATTGAACTTGTCTATGTCCTTTTAGTTTTCAAATCCAAATAGCATATTTCCTTCAATACCTCTGTAAGTTTTGACCTTTTCTTCCTGCAAATTCTTTCCTTTCTTTACTTCTGTAAATCTGTTTTATTACTTTCTTGTTTCCTTATTTATCTCTTTCTTCCAATCTTGTCCACACTGGTGCTCAAATTGCTTACACTTATGTCATAACTTTTCTTTTCCTCTTCCCTTTAATAATGCCCCCAATTTTATCATTCTTTTTCATATTCATGGTTGAGGATATTTTGATGATGTCTAAAAAGATCTATTGGTAGCTCAGTGGTAGAGAGCTTGACTTGCATGCATGAGGCCCTGGGTTCGATTCCCCAGCACCACATAAGCAAAAAGAAAAAAAGCTGGAAGTGACACTGTGGCTCAAATGGCAGAGCACTAGCCTTGAGCTGAAGAGCTGAGGGACAGCGCCCAGGCCCAGAGTTCTGGCCCCACGACCGGAACCAAAAATAAAAATAAAAATAAATAAAAAGATATATCTTTGCATCTGTTTAATATAAACTTTAGAACTATCAGAGAGTTTTTTCCCCTAAATCCATCATTTTCACCTGTAATCCTTATCACCAAGAATATCACTAACACATTTGCTTGGTCATAGATGTAGAACCCTTTAGATTTCTTCTTATCCTTCTACTCCCACCCATTAGATACGATGAATGATCAAGATTTTCTCAGTTTCTGTCACTAATATGATTTCTTGTTTTCTTTGTTTTTGTTTTTGTTGGTCGTGGGGCTTGAACTCTGGGCCTGGGTACTGTCCCTGTGCTCTTCAGCTCAAGGCGAGCACTCTACCTCTTGAGCCACAGCACCACTTTGGGTTTTCTAGTGGTATTTATTGGAGATCAGCGTTTCATGGACTTTTCTGCCTGGGTTGGCTTTGAACCGTGATCCTCAGATCTCAGCCTCCTGAGTAGATAGGATTACAGGAATGAGCCACTGGCACCCAGCACTAATATGATTTCTATGTACTCCTTTTTATGCCCCTGACACAAGTCTGTTTCATGTACTCATCACTGGTCCCCTAGTCTTAAACAACTTTTTACATAGTCTTTTCATATTGATCCTCTCCATCACCAAATTACTGCTCCTTGTAAGCATGCAGAGGGAAGAGCTCAGACACAATTTCTAGCATGATTATTTACTCACTACATTGACTGTTGGGCCTTACATTTCTCATCTGTAAATGGATGTAATCTACCAGAAATATTGAGGAATACATTTGCTTACTCCTAGAGCAAGAAAAAAGAAAAGTGAAGAGTCCTTACATTTTCCACCTTAGCTTACAAATAAGGAAAGAATCAAATTCAGTTTGTTGGTATAAAGTCACAAATTGTTTCATCCAGAAGTAAAAATAAATTTTACCTCCTGGCTCTAAGGCCTGTGTCTTTTTAAGGCACCTACAGATATGTAAGTGGTATTATGTAAATTGGGTCATGTGTCTAATGCTGTATTGAAGAACATACTCAACATACCATTGGAAAACATTGGTTGTTGAATAGTATCTATATAAGAATGTTACTTGAACTAATCACACTAAGTTGAAAACTAATTGTAGTCCATCAAAATTTTTCTTACTGCTTTACCTGTTGCCAAGTGTTCTTCATCAATTTATACACAGATTTTCTCCAGTGAACTGGATAGAAACCAAAACTGACCAAGGATTTCTGCCTAATGAGTGAAGCATGCTTGAGGCATGTGTTGTTACCTTCTAGGAATATATAAACAAGCCACTGGCTATGTAGGTGGTGAAAGGCTTTCTCCTAAATTCCCAAGGCTAGAACAAACAAGATCATTTGATAACAAAGCACTCAGCTTATTATATTTTATCTATGTGGGATAATCAACATGTGGAAATAAACGATTTTATTTACAAGCAAACAATTCCACCAAAAAAGTGAGTATACATTAGAGAGACTTCAAGAATAACATTAGGGTTTTTACTGTCTCACCTGATTATGTGATTGTATTTCTTGATATTGAAACTCTCCTCTTGTTATTCTTTTTTTTTTTTTTGGTCCAGTCGTGGGGCTTGAACTCGGCCTAGGCGCTGTCCCTCAGCTCTTCAGCTCAAGGCTAGCACTCTACCACTTGAGCCACAGCTCCACTTCCAGCTTTTTTGCTTATGTGGTGCTGAGGAATCGAACCCAGGGCCTCAGGCATGCCAGTCCCTTGTTATTCTTATTGTATGTAATCCAATGCTGTTTATTACTATGTATTCAATGTGGGAAATCTAGCTTCAAAGATGTCTAAAAAGTTTTCCTTTTAAATCATATCATTGTCATTATCAGGGTACACTGTAGTCATCATCATCTTCAACAAAATTATTATTAGCATCATAAGTTCTAATTATTGAAAGTCTGATATGTGTCTATGATTTTGTATTATTTGTATTTTTATTAATAATTTTAATATTACCACTGTGCATGCATCCATGTTAAATTTTTGAATAAATAAAGAAACAAAAAAAACTAAAGCATAACAGGTAGCTTGACTATGTGATTATAACAAATTATTGGACAGATTTTTGAAGCATTGCACATTCCTAACCAGTATGAATTAACTTCCTCTCTCCCTGTCATTCCACACAAATATTTAAGGGTTTGAACAGAATTTTTTCAAGTAATATACTATAAATGTTACTACAACATTATGTGTATATCTAAAATTACATTGAAAATAATATACTCTACATTCTAGTGAAATATTAGTCATTTTACTCTAGGAAACTTTTGGAAAAATAGATTGTATATCTTTGAAATGAAAACGGTAAAAAATAGTAGCATAAAAGTTTTATAGGGATGGGCTGGGAAGATGGCTCAGTGGTATAATGCTTGCCTTGCGTGCATGAGGCCCTGGTTTTGATTCCTCAGCACCACATAAGCAAAAAAGAAAAAAGCTGGAAGTGGCACTGTGGCTCAAGTGGTAGATGGCTAGCCTTGAGCTGAAGAGCTGAGGGACAGCGCCCAGGCCCAGAGTTCAGGCCCCACAACTGGACCCAAAGAAAAGTTTTAAAGGGAGTCTGTCTTCAAAAATATGTGTGTGTGTGTGTGTGTGTGTGTGTGTAAATGTTATGTGTAGAAAGACATACATTTTTAGAGGGAATTTGTCATCAGCATATATATATATATATATAAATTTATGTATAGAATTATGTGCACTATAGTGAAACAAACATCTTAAAACATAATTTAAAAAATTATCAAACTAAGTGCCAGTAACTCACGTCTATAATTCTAGCTAGTCTGGTGGCTGAGATCTAACAATTGTTTTCACATCTACCCCAGACAGAAAAGTACTTGTTAGATCCTTATCTCCAATTAACCACTCAAAAACAGAAATTAGCCCTTTGCTTCAAGTTGCGCAGTACTGGCCTTGAGCACAAAAAGTCTTACGACAATGCCCAGGCTTTGAAAACAACAACAACAACAACATGTATCACATTAATTTCACAAACGCATCTTTTAACTGCTGTGAAAAATCTTTTAGAAACATGAATATATGCCCCTGGAAAATGTTAAGTAAAAAAGATAGAATATTTATGTCTATGTTAAAGAAATGACTATTTAGATTGTTTAAGATATTTAGGTAATGATTAGGAATTAAGAATAATGATAGGTAATAATTGGGACTGGTCTTTTATTCTATTTTATGATAGTAATAAAATGATACTTTTAATGATTATATAAAATTACTCTTGTTTGGTATTTGAATTATAATAAGTGATAAACATTTTTAGAAGTTTTATTATTGTGAAAATTCCGTACAGAGGCGTTACAATTACATGGGCAAGGTAATGAGTATACTTCTTTTCAACCATTGTTGCCTCCTCCTTTGTTTCCCCTACACATCCCTTCCATATCCCCCCACACTGATCCCCACTTCCTCCCTCCCACATCCCCTGGCCAAAGTTGTAAAGTTCGTTTTTCAACATAACAAAAATAACCCCAGCTTTCACTGTATTTGATGCTGGTATAATTTGTGGAGGTGAAGGGAAAAAAACAAATCGTTTAAATAGGAATACAGGTGAAATCATTGCAACAATGAGATGTACCAGTCATTATGTTGAAAAATGAACTTTACAACTTTGGTGGGGGGATGGGGATCGGGTAAGGAGGGGTCTGAGAAGGGGTGGAAAGAAGAAACAAAAGAGGAAGCAACAATGCTTGATAAGAAATGTACTCATTATATTGCTCATGTAATCGTAATCCATCTGTACGGTATTTCCACAATAAAAATAAATACCTCTCAGTCCTATCTCTCAACATTACCGGACTTAACTCACCAATTCAGCGACATAGATTGTCTAGTTGGATTACAAAGCAAGATCCTTCTATCTGCTGCCTTCAGGACCACACCTTGCCCATAAAAACAAACACATTTTCAAAGTGAAAGACTGGAATAAAATCTACCAAGCAAATGACTCCCATAAACAGGCGGGAGTTGCAATCCTAATATCAGATAAAATAGACTTCAAATTAAAATTAGTTAGAAGAGAAAAAGAAGGTTGGTACATACTAATTAAGGGATCGACCTTCAGGAGAATATTACAATTCTAAATATCTATTTGCCAAACAACAGAGCACCCAAATTTCTCCAAGAAACACTACTTTCCCTCAAATCCCACATAGATCCAAAGACATTAACTGTTGGGGACTTTAAAACACAACTATCTCCACTAGATAGATCAACTCGGCAAAAACTCAATAGAGAAATTGCAGATCTAACCAACTGCAAGGATCAACTAGATTTAACAGACATCTACCGAATATTTCACCCAGAAGCATCAGAAGACACGTTTTTCTCAGCAGCACAAAGAACATTTTGCAAAATAGCAACATTTTAGGTCACAAAGCAAACCTCCATTTTCAGAAATATTGAAGTTATACCTTGAATTCTCTCAGACCACAAGGAAATAAAATTGGAATTCAATACCAAAAGCTACCAAAGAAAGTCCTGTAACAATTGGATGCTGAACAACACACTGTTGAATCACCAGTAAGTCACGTAAGAGATTAGAAAGGAAATTCAAATGTTCATGATTTTCAACAAAAACGAACACACCAATTACCAGCTCCCCTGGGACACAGAAAAGGCAGTACTCAGAAGCAAGTTGGAGAGAACTGAAACCAACAATTTAATGAGACATCTGAACCTCCTTGAAAAAGAGCAGCAATATAAACCCCAATCCAGTAGATGGAAAGAAATAATTAAATTTAAATCAGAATTAAATGAATTAGAATCCAAATAAAACATAGAAAGATTCAACAAAACAATGAGTTGGTTCTTTGAAAAAATTAACAAAATTGACAGAGCCTTAGCAAATCTTATCAGAAAAAGATGAGAACACACCCAAATAAATAAACTCAGAGATGAGAATGGAAACCACCAGAGAAACAACCAAGATTCAGAACATTATAAGGGAATACTTCTCAAAACTATGCTAATAAGTTTGAGAACTTGGCAGAAATGGACCTTTTCCTAGCAAATATCAACATGCCAAAACTAAACCAAGATGAGTTAAACCATTTTAACAGGCCCATATCAAGCATTGAGATAGAAACAGCAATAAGAGAAGTCCCATCTAAGAAAAGCCCAGGACCACACAGATTTACAGCAGAATTCTACAAGGCCTTCAAAGCAGAGCTCACACCAATAGCCCTTCAATGAAACTCAAAGAGAAAGTTCACTACCGAACTCATTCTATGAAGACATCATAACCCTCATCCCAAAACCAGGCAGGGACTCATCAAAGAAAGAGAACTATAGACCCGTTTCTTTGATGAACATTGATGCAAAACTTCTCAACAAAATTTTGGCCAATTGACTTCAACAATTCATCCAAAAAATCATACACTACAATCAAACAGGATTCATTTCAGGGATGCAAAGCTGGGTCAATATATGCAAATCAATTAATATAATTCATCACATTAACAGGAGCAAGGATAAGAACCACATGGTTATCTCAATAGATGCAGAAAAGGCATTTGACAAGATTCAACACCCATTGATGATGAAGGCTCTGGAAAAATTAGAAATCCAGGGAACATTTCTCAATAAAATAAAGACTGTATATAACAAACTTACAGCCAGCATTATACTTAATGGTGAAAAACTAGTCATTTCCTCTTAAATCAGGAACGAGACAAAGCTGTCCATTCTCACCACTTCTCTTCAATCCAGTATTAGAATGCCTAGCTACAGCAATAAGACAAGATGCAAACATAAAATGGATCTAAATAAGGAAAGATGAAGTAAAACTCTCCCTCTTTGCAGATGATATGATCTTGTATTTAAAGAATCCCACGGACTCCACTCCTAAATTATTCAAGCTTATGCAAAACTTGGGCAAAGTAGCAGGGTATAAATTTAACCTTCAAAGACCAATGGCTTTTCTGTATGTCAACAATGAGAAAAGGGTGGCTGAAATCAGGAAAGCAACTCCATTTGTAATAGCTGCACAAAAAATAAAATACCTAGGAATTAACTTAACCAAAGAAATGAAGGACCTCTATGATGAAAACTTTAAAACCATGAAAAAGGAAATCAAAACAGAACTTAGAAAGTGGCAAAACTCCCATGCTTCTGGATTGGAAGGAGCAACATCATGAAAATGGCAATACTTCCCAAGGCTATCTACAAATTCAATGCAATACCTATCAATATCCCAAACTCATTCTTCAAGGAATAGAAGAGACAATCCAAAAATTCATATGGAACAATAAAAGACCCTGAATAGCAAAAAAGATCCTTAACAGAAAGAACAGTGCTGGAGGAATATCAATACCAAATTTCAAACTCTACTATAATGCCATAATATTCAAAACAGTACTGGCACAAGAACACACTTCAAGACCAATGGAATAGAATTGAACCTACAGATATATAGCAATCTAATCTTCAATAAGGAAGCTAAAAAATTAGAGTGGAAGAAAGACAGCCTTTTAAGTAAATGGTACTGGCAAAATTGGTTAATACCTTGCAAAAAACCAAAGCTAGATCCTTATATATCACCCCACACAAGAATCAACTCCAAATGGATCAAAGACCTTGGAGTCAAAGCAGACACTCTGTAAACATTACAGGATGCAATAGGAGAAACCCTAGGTATACTTAGAACAGGCTGAAATTTTATTAATAGAGACCCAGAAACATAACAAATCAAAGAAAGGTTGGACAAATGGGATTGCATGAAATTGCAGAGCTTCTGCAAGGCAAAGGACATAGCTAGCAAGATAAATAGGAAGCCCACGGATTGGGAGAAGATCTTCATTAGCCATACAATGGACAAGGGTCTCATATCTAAAATATACCTGGAACTCAAAAAATTAAATCCCCCGACAACAAATCCTCAAAGAAACAACTGCCCAATAAGTAAGTGGGCTAAAGACTTAAAGAGAAACTTCTTTGAAGAGGAAAGAAGGATGGCTGATAGACATATGAAGAAATGCTCAACTTCTCTAGCTATAAAAGAAATGCAAATCAGCACAACATTGAGATACCACCTCAGCCCAGTTAGAATGGCTAGAGTCAAGAACTCTAATAACAACAGATGCTGGAGGAGATGGGGACAGAATGGAACCTTACCGCATTGTTGGTGGTTGTGTAAAGTTGTTCAACCACTTTGGAAAGCAGTATGGAGTTTCCTCAAAAGACTCCACGTAAAGCTCCCCTATGACCCTGCAATCCCATTTTTTGTGCATTTACTCAAATGATCACCAACAAGACCACACTAAAGCTACAAGCACAACTATGTTTATTGCAACATTATTTACCATAGGTAACATATGAAACCAACCCAGATGTCCATTAGATGAATGGATCAAGAAAATGTGGTATATATACACAATGGAATTCTATGCCTCCATCAGAAAGAATGACATTGCCCCATTTGTTAGGAAATGGAAAGACTTGGAAAAAATTAAGTGAAGTAAGCCACGCCCAAAGAAACATAGGTCCCATGGTTTCCCTTATTTGCAATAGCTAGTATATGTCTGAGACAAGCAGAAAAGGTAAGATAAGTTCATGTTAGGTGAAATGAACCACAAGATAAGTATTCAAATGTTTTTTTTTTTTCTTGAAATTGTTTCTAACATATTTATAAGATGATTTCTTTGTTGCTTTGTATGTCCCTCCCCCACGGTATAACCCCTGCTTTCATTATATTTGATATTGGTATAATTTGTGGAGGGAAAGGGAAAAAACAAACCTTTAAATAGGGATACATTGGACCCATTGCAACGATGAGCTATACAAGTCATTATGTCGAATAACGAACTTTACAACTTTCGCTGGGGGTAGGGAGTTGGGGGGGGGGTAGGGGAGGAGATGGGAAGGGATGGAAAGGGGAAACAATGGAGGAGGCAACAATGCTTGATAAGAAATGTACTCATTACCTTGCCCATGTAATTGTAACCCCTCTGTATGGTATTTTGCCAATAAAAAATTTAAAAAAAATTGTCACAAAACACATTTTTGACAGAATAAACATTAATGTATCACCTAGAATCTGGGTATGGTTAGTAACTCTAGAGGATTTTCTCATACTTTCAGAATTTTCATAAACATATATAATAGAAGTCAAATGAGGTGGTTTATACCTATAATCGTAGCTACTCTGAAAATGGAAATGTCGATAGTTGCAGTTCAAGTTCAAGCTGGAAAACATACAAGAGACCTCCATCTCAATCAATAAAAGCTGGGTGTGCCAATGTATGGCTGTGATCCTACCTATGTTGAACATAAAACTAGGAAGTTCACTATCCAGGTATCCTAGGAATAAACAAATAGAAGATTCTATCTCAAAAAAAATTAAAGCAGGGGTTAGGAAGGTGGCTCAGTGGTAGAGCACTTGCCTTGCATGCCTGAGGCACTGGGTTCAATTCCTCAGCACTACATAAGCAAAAAGAAAAAAGCCGGAAGTGGCACTGTGTCTCAAGTGGTAGAGCGCTAGCCTTGAGCTGAAGAGCTGAGGAACAGCGCCCAGGCCCAGAGTTCAGGCCCCACAACTGGACCCAAAAAACAAACAAACAATCAAAGCAAAAATTGCTGGATGTGGCATGATTCAAGTGGTCAGGTGCCTGCCGGGCAAATGCAAGGCTCTGAATTTGAATCCAAGTACTTACCTCAAAGAATTAAAAGTAAACAATATGAATTAATTCTCTAAATAACTTCTCAGTGTAATTATCTTATATATTCTCCAAATAATCTTGTAGTGAACACAGAGAATTGATTAAGCCAGATAAATATAATACTCCAGAATCATAGAATGGCTCAGAGGTCAGCTCTGAGATCAATTCAGTGTCTGGATCTTACTGTTCTTAGATCCACAATCTTATGGGAAAAGAAAAAGAATGTATAATTACAATACATTTATTTACAATCTTCATCCAACTTCACATATTGAAATTCTATCTCAAATATAATGTTATAGAAGTTGTCCTTTGTGTGTGTATGTGGATATGTGGATGGTAATTAAGTCGTGGAGGCAAGCCTTCATTAATGGTATTTAAATAAACAAAACCGAATAGATTTCAATCCTGATCTTTAATACAGTGCATCAATCTGAAAAACAAAAATCCTGACTATGCTGGCATTGCAATCTTGGGCCTCCAGGCTCCAGAAAGTAGAAATAAATCTGTTGTTTATAACCAATTCAGTGTCTGGTAATTTGTCATCATAGGTCAAAAGGACTAACATTAAGCCATCTGAAAAGAACAGTTGTGGTTTCTTTCTTCTTCTTTTTTTTTGTCGGTCATGGGGCCTAAACTCTGGGCCTGGGAGCTGTCCCTCAGCTCTTCAGCTCAAGGCTAGAGCTCTTCCAATTGAGCCTCAGCCCTACGTCTGGCTTTTTCTGCTTTGTGGTGCTGAGGAATCAAACTAAGGGCCTCATGCATGCAAGGCAAGCACTCTACCACTGAGCCACCTTCCCAGCCCTGGATTCTCTATTTTCTTTTTCCATCTTTCCAGAGGCCCTTTGATATTGAAAAATGCTAAGACTCCATACAGAAAAATTTTAAAACTGCCCTGTTGTTCAACTCTGACTTCACAAATTTTGGAGTGTAAAGAATGACATCAAGTACCTAAGAGACTGAATACAGGACACTTCATTATCTTCTGCTTTGCTCATCAGCACCTGGAGCAAATTTACACTGTATAAACAAGTCAACTAACAGTAGTTATGACAAATTTTAAAAATGCATAGCCTGAAAACACTTTATGAACACTCGCACTGTAGTCTCATTGGCTCCCATGTCCAAAATAAGAAACAAAGGCTTAAAGAGAGGTAGGTAATTTACTCCAGGTTGCAAAAACTGGTATATTGGTACATTTAAACTCAGACTACTCTATATCCATACTTAGGCTAACATACCATGGGCATTTATTTTTCTACAGAAATAAAAGTCTCACAGACCTTTTTTCAAGTTCTAGACATATGTTCTACCATGATATCTCTATCCTGGGTGCTTTACTGGTGCCCCCAAGTCATATCAGCTGAAGTTGATACATCTGCACCCACTCAAATAAAAATGGCTGAGACTTGGGCAACTGTACTTTTAAAACCTCCCGTACAGTAAAAATGTGTAATTAACAGTATGAAATCCTGGGCTAGAGAATAAATTTTCTATGATGGTGTTAGGCCCACCTCACAAATCTTTCTTGGTCTCTCTCCTTCCTTCCTTTTTAGTGCTGGGAATTGAACCCAGGACCCTGTGCATATTAAGAAAGTGCCATAACTCCAAGCTATATGACCATTTCAATAGCTCCAATTTCACTCTCCAATTCACTGCTACATTGTTCCTGATACTTTACATTCCCTGAGCATAATATTTGGAGATTATTGAACTTCATAAGCTTTTCATAATTTTACAGAATATTTATTTTCTCTTTCCTATGTATCATGACACTGTGCAAGAAGGATTTGGTTGAACTCTCCAGGCAGAGTTCATAGCTCATCATCAGGTTCTATTTTACATGCATATCATTATATTAATACATTTAGAATAACAACGCACTTAAATAATTGTTTCTCTTCTTCAGACTATTGGTAGACCCATGTTCTATTGTAGCTTTTATATAAACAGGAATAGAATTTTTCTTGTCTTATTTTCCTTTTTTTGACTTGGTACAAATTTTCCTGATTTTATAGAACTGTTTTTCTCCAAGAATATTTTTTTCAGGACATTTCTGCATATTGTGTATACTACAATTAAGAGATTTCCAGCCAAAGAAAACAACTCAGAATTCTAGAGGTTAATGACTATACTCTGGATTCCTGTGCATTGGCACTGCATTTGGCATCTCAGTGTTACAACAATAGACAATTTATATTGAAAGTTGCTTTCTTTTTGGTTTCCCATTTTGAGCCATATAACTCATTTAAGGTGTACAGCAAGTTAACCATGGGAGTATGAGCTGGTAATCTTTTTTTAAAAAAAATTTATTGTAAAGATACTGTATAGAGGGGTTACAGTTACATGAGTAAGGTAATGAGTACATTTCCTCTTAAGCATTTTACCCCCTTCTTTGTTTTCCCCCTACATTCCCTTCCCTCCTTACTTCCCCAACTCCTCCTTCCCCCATCTTGAAATTGTGAAGTTCGTTTTCAACATAGTGTATTGTACATCTCATCGTTACAATTGGTCAACCTGTATCCTTGCTTCAGCATTTTGTTATTTCTCTTCCCCTCCCCAAATTAGAAAAAATATATATATACAAGATGCAGGGAACCGGAATGAAATACAGTGACAACAGAGGATATATGAGCTGGCCATCTTTAGCCTTCAAATTCCAAAACAAAAGCAAGCAATGAATGATAAAAATTGTTCATAAGGGTACTCTCAGCCTTCCAATTGGTGTTCTGATTCTTCCATTAAAATAAAATCTTGTTAGAATCAAATTCTGATCCAGGCTAAAATGCAATACCCATGAAAATGAAGACATTAAGTTGGTATTAGTTAAATATGCCTTCCTATTAATGGAATGCCACAGAAAAGGGTTTCACAAAAATGATGATAGCAAGAGGGATTTTGGACAAAGGCATTATAGTGGGTAAGGCGTGTAAAAGTTACAAAACTGGAACTTCATGCTGGGAAAAAGATTAACTTCACAGGGAGGAATAACTTACTATTTTAGATGAGCCAAGTTAAGATGGATCATTTGATGATGCATTTAATATTATGGAGACAACAAAGAGTTTCAGTGATTGAGACAGTTCAATTAATTATGGAATTTATAAGCACTGGACTCCCATGTAATCATTATAAGTGATGTTCTTAGAACAGTATGCAATTTCTAAGGATGTTATTGGATAGGAAATATATGCATGATATAATGAGATGAAAAGTCAAATTATAAAGTAGGCTCACACCTGTAATCCTACCTACTCACAAGGGTGAGATTTGAAGATCATGGTTCAAAGTCAGCCCCCGGAGGAAAATCTATTTAACCACCGAAATGCCAGAAATGGAGATGTGGCTAGCGTTGAGGAAAAAGAAAAGCAGAGAACAATGTGTAGGCCCCGAATTCAAGCTCCAGTTTTGGCAATAAACAAATGAATAATTAAACAAACGTATGACCCCAAAGTGAAGGAAAATATGTATATGCATATATGCGTGGCAGAAGGGTCTAACTGTGGTGTTCCAGTGTTCACCTTGTGGAGCTCCAGAATGGGGACAGCACAAACATTTACTTAAAGGAAATCAAAAGTGACAATATATTGGAAATGATCTGTACACTGGGGGGGGGGGGTGATTGAGAGAGCGAGGGAAAGAGGAAGAAAAATGAGGGAGGGGAAACAAGTTAGGAAATGTTATCACTACCTTACTTATGTAAGTGTAACCCCTCTGTACATCACCTTGACAATAATATTAAAATAAAAAAATAAAAAACAAAACAAAAGCTTTTATTTATGTTATATTTAAAAGTATATTTTAAAAAGAATTATAGGCATTATTTAAATTTCTAATGCATGGCCACACTCTACTGGAGTGTACTGGAATTTGGAGAGAATTACACGAGTCCATGAGTAAGGACCCCAATAAGAATTCCACAAAGGAATGTCAACATGGACCAAAGGGTCCTACCCATAGTACCTTGCTTCTACAGCAAATCACACAATCTCCCAAATCCACATAATTTAATCATTTAAAGGCAAATGATGAACCAACATCTCCATTTGTAGAAATACATACTTGCGACAAGGATAGAAAAGGCACCGAGAGCCAAAGTAAATGTGATGCAATTTTAAGGAAGATTCCATAGATAAAGGAATGTGTCCCACACATTTCCAACTCTAAATCTGGGAAAGTTAGTCATCTTTGTCATACTAATAAAAACCACAAAAAAGCTAACTGTAGGATGCAAAAAGATTGCATGAGAACAGGTGTTCATTGTGACAGCACAGCAACTTCAGTGCAAATTACTATGTCTCTTTCCTTGTTTTCTTCCCACCTCATTCTTGAATTCTGAAGGTGAGATTCTGAGGAGCCAGTTTTCTTTGCTCCAGTAATTAATGAAAGGGAACAGGTGATTGGAGATACAATTTCTTCACATAGTTCTTGGATTCTCATTCTTTATTAAGCTTACTGAGTACTAATGGGATTATAAAACACAAGAAAGTCCTAAGTTTTCCACTAATTTTTTAAATGCTGTAAGAACAATCAAAATTAACAAAAGAAACAACTCAGAAAGATATTTGTGGTGTATTGATACCAGGAGAATTTGAAATGTCACATGTAAATTCCAAATGACATTTACAAAGCACAAACCCTAATTCTTCTGTGAGCTAATGTGATAATTACACATTTATATTTTCCAACAAAATCACCATTGAGAACAGCACAGCCAATTTCAATCACAGAAGCAAAGCTGCAAAGAATTGCTAAAATTTTCACATATTCATTCCTAGAGTTGAGAGGGTTGGTTCTGCTGACGTTGACTGTTTGATCCTTTTCTTCCTCACAAATAAATGTGCCTATGTAGAACAATTTATATCTATATCTTAACTTCATGGGTGTCTAGCCTTTCTGGTCTGATCTTCAGTCTGAGTACCAACTATGTTTATGAACATGGACCATCCCTTAAGCAGAAACACACTCTAAAACAGTTCTAACAGAAACATCTGTGATAATGGATATATTCTATATATGCATTGTCTAATAGACTAGCCACTGGCTATATGTGGCTACTGAACCTCAAATGTGAATTAATTCTTCCAATTTCAGTTAAATGAAATTTTAAATAATGAGATGCATCTATTCACTGTTAACTGGACAGCTCAGTTACCAAATAAGGAAACTGAAGTTCTCACAACGATGTGATAAAATATAATCCAAATGAAGAAGGTTCCATGCCTGCATGCCTGTGAATTATCTGAGCTTTTCTGTCTTATAGAATTCAGTCATCACTCACCTAGATTGACAGCTTGGAGGAAAGGAATGGGAGATAAACACAAGCTACTTGGGATACTGAGAATTGCTCCTTGAAGATGAGGGTTGTGCATGAATCTTTTCTGTGTTTAGTAGACAGCAAAGTGTGTAGAATCCTGTAGGTAGAAAAATAATGTTTGTATTTCAATATGTCAAACAGGTGCTCTGTTTATCAAAATGGGGGAGAAGTCAGACAGGTGAATTCTTTAAATATACAAACAATATATAGAAAATTTGCTACATTCTATTCCATGATGGGCCCTGGAATAAACTTTGGTTCATTGTACCATACTCTGTAAATATTCACACACTAAAAAACAGAAATATAATCCTTTATTACTGTTAAAATACATAGGCTATCTTCATAAAAATATTTGTGGACCTATTTTTCCTTAATTTCTTCCACACTTGCAATAAGAAATGGCTCTAAGAGAAAAGCTTCTTGATGTGTAAAATTTGAACTCCATCTATGTCATTTGTTGAATTGTACTCTAGATAGGATTGAAGTCTCTATTTCATCTTAAGGCTTAGGGCTGGAAAAAGAATAAGTATTCTCAACAAAGTGTCATGCCTCACTTTTAAGGAGAGCTATGTATTTATTAGGAGAAATATGTATTGGTCTTGGAAGCTAGGACCCTTCAAGAAACAAAAGAAAAAGAACAATTCTTCGGCAGTCTCAAGTATTTGCCTATCTTCAAGTGAACATTAGCTGCTCTATATTCTATAGTATATTTGCAAGAATATTTTTGCAAGCTATTTCTAAGCTATTGTCATCCTCCAGAGTAAAGTTCAAGCATGCCTATTTCTCATTATATAGATCGCAGTTGCTCAAAGTCAGAACCCATTGTTTGTATAGGTTTCACATGTCTATCACTACTTCACTCAGTGGCACTGAGGGCTGAGAGATTCACTTCAAATATACAAATACACACATACATACACACACATATCTCACTGGCTTTCACTATTGCTATAAAAATTAAGTCCTTTTTGTCTCTGACCAGAGAGCATTATAAATCACCTAGCATCCATGAAAATGTGACAAATTCATTATTAACTTGCAAGTAGGTTAAATCTCAAGCTTCACACATTTCTAAATACTCATATGAAGAAAAATGTATTCCTAGAGTTTTAGTGTGCTTCTATATTACAAAGCTCTTAATTTTCATCTAATTTACCCAGAGGAGGCAACAATGCTCGATACCAAATGTACTCATTTCCTTGCTCATGTAACTGTAAGCCTTCTGTAAAGTATTCTTACAATCAAAAACGTACAAAAAGGGGAAAAAAGAAATTGGAAATCATGTACTTCTATTAGAACTAACTAAATTTAAGGGTTGTAACTTTCTATAGGTTTTTAAGGACCTAAGAAGTTGTGAATATGACCCAAGACCTTAACTAAAAGTTGAGGGAGAGAGATCCAAAAGTGGAAGTAGATAGGCTACCAGAGCATAATTATGTAGCTTTAGTTCACTGTTACCATAACAGGAGTGCAAATCAATATGATGGTTCATAGTTACAGGACCAGTAGACATACTGGAAACTGACATCAGAGAATGGTCATTCATTGTGGGAAAACACAAATCAGGATGCACCAAAGGATGCAATCAACAGTGTCCAAAAAAGCAGCACAGAATGGGATAAAGTCATTGCAAGCATATATTTGATAAGTGGTTCACATCAAGAATATATACAGAACATCATCCCAACAACAATACATAAACCAATTTTACAATGTGCAAAGAACTGAGGTGTTTCTCCAGAGAAGACAAACTGTTAACAAGCCCACAAAAAAGGTGTTTAATATCACTAATCCCCAGAAAGTGTAAGTCAAAATAATGAAGGAAATTACCACTTCATATGTATTAGGTGGGATAACTACTAAAAATAAAGTAACAATATTGACAAAAGTGTGGTGAAATTGGAACCTTTCTATGGGAAACAGTATGGCATCTTTTCAAACAATTAAAAACAGGAATATTCATACTTGTAATGCTAACCACTCAGGACAGGAGGCTGAAATGCAAGCGTTGAGGTTCAAAGCCAGCCCGGGCAGAAAACTGCAAGTGGACCTGTGGTTTAAATCGATAGAACACTAGCCTTGAGGAAAAGTTCAGGGACTGTAACCTGTCCCCAGGTTCAAGCCCCATGACAAAAAATAAGGAAAAGAGAATTATCATATGATCCAATGACTACATTTCTGGGCATATACTCTAAGATCTAAAAGCAAGGTCTGGAAGGGATCTTTGTACATTCATATTCATTTTGTACAATACTCAAAACATGGAGGCAATCCAAGTGGCCATCAACAAATGAATAAGCTAAAGCAAATGTGGTTTTTACATATAGTTGTATATTATTTCAACTTTAAAAAGAATTATGTTGTGACAGATGCTATATTATGGATGAATCTTTGGGACACTTTGCTAAGTGAAATAATCCAGTCACAAAAGATCAAATATTACATGATTCTACTTATGTCAGTTACATAGAACAGTCAAATTGATAGAGATAGGAAGCAAAATTGTACTTGATGCATATCTTGAAGCAGAGGAGAGTGGAAAATTGTTTTAATGAATATAGAATTTGAATCTTGGAAGACGAAACGAGTGTGGACATTGAGCTTGTAGAATATTGTAAATGTACATACTACTACTATGCTCTATTCTTAAAATGATTCAGATAATAAAACCTGGGAGAGGAAAAGGAGAATGATGAAGGGGTAAGTATAATCAAGGTACATTGTATGCCTATGTGGATATATCAAAATAAAATCCACTTATTTAACTAGGTAATGCTAATATAGAATTTAAAAAGAGAACAAATTTTAAGTTGTATGCATTTGACTGCAATTATTGAAAAAAAGAAAAAAACAACCATCACAGGCTGGGAAAACAACTTAAATTGCCAGTGTGCAATAAACCTGGGTTCAAAACTATATCTCACTTAAGTGTGTGAGGCTGCTTTTTAAACATGCTTTTATATTATTATCTTTAAGTAGTTGTACAAACAAGTTCCCATTCTACAAAACAATATATTAATACAAGGTGTCTGACAACATTATCACCCATCCCTCCTAACCCAACCCTTCTCTCACTTTGTTAAAAAATTGAGAGACGTGATTACATAATTTTCACATATTTCACAGTATTGTGGAATCCTGATACTTAAAGTCACAAACACATTTGAACCTTCCCAAGAAAAATTATCATTATCATGGTGTATAAAGTTTGTGAATTCTGTGAGCTTTGACAACACAAATTATTTCTTCCATATCAGGTGATGTTTACATTTCTTGCTTTTTGCTATTCCCTCTTTCCCTCTTATTCCTCCTTTCCTATCACTGTCTTTGGGTTGCTTAGTTCTTTTCCTTTTACGACCAGTGCAGCTGATGGGCCCCTTTGTTGTATGTTGTTCCATTTCCCACTCATTATGTTCCTCCTTCTGGCTTCCCTCCGTTGAGTGCACTGAGACTGTTTTTAATGTAATGATAGTACGCTCAGGGAAATCATCCCTTTTGTACAAAATACATTGTCAGTTTGCTGTAATTTGGATGTTATCATACACATAATAGCATATGTAGCATATGAGATATGTTTCCTCTTTTTCTTATGCTTCAAAGTAGTTTCTAGTTGAACATAAAATGCATCATCTGTTCCCCATAAAAAAATAGTAAAACATTATACATGAGGTACATGATATACATAGCAAAATATCTCAAGTGCCTACCATAATATCCACCCTTCCTTTCTGAATCAATAGAGACACCTTTCGATTTAACTGAAGTCCAAGTTAAGTAAAATAATGATAACATTTCTCAATAATACAGATAAAAATGTTACCTGATAGCATCTAGGATATTGTCTTAAAGGACAGTACACACATGTTCTGTATTTCTTTATTTCCTTCTTTTTGTTCTTTCACCTCACTTCCTGGATCTTGGAAGTGATTACTGACATTTTAGGAGTCACCTTGGGCCAAGACAGTGAGGGCTAAATCCTAATGCTGGGGTATGCCTCCATCTTCTTGGAATCTTCATGCCTGTACTGTCTTCCTCTGGGCTTTCAACAGATAAGAGACTAAACCATTACTATTTACATTGTTATGATCATTTGAGTTCTCCTGTCCTTAAGATACTTACACTGTGGATTGATATGCACTCACAGAAAATACATAGTATTGCTTTTTAATATATACATATATTATCCTTTAAGTAGTTTTACAAAGGGTCATCATTCAACAAGTCAGTTAATAAATACAATGCAGCTTGATCGATATCACTGTTTCTATCAATTTTCTTTCATTTGCTCATCAAAACGTCATTACCAGTTATATATTGAACATATAGTTCTGCTACTAAGAACTTGCTTCATCTGCAGTTAGATTCCTAAGTATACTTTCGGATGCTCAAATATGATCTTCAGGCTAAATGCAGCTCAGAATGTACCTTCAGGAGAAATTACTTCCCACAACAAAATACAGGACTATGAAGATAACACAAGCACCCGGGGAATGGTGCTTTAGAAATACAGTTCAGTTATTTCTCTGCCCTAGATTTGCTAAAGGTATCTTGGCTCAAAGCAGAACTGTTGGCTCAAAGCAGAACTGAATTTGCCTCTATAAGTAGAAATCAATTTGCATTCAAGGTAAGTGTGCAAGTTTAAGTCAGAGGGCTTTGCTGCTTTAAAACAGCAATTTAGATATCCAATCTCTCTGTCAACATAGTGTTTCATGGGACACCACAATGTACAGTGTCCTGTGAGTAACAAGTGGAGATGTGCCATGCAGAGGGAGTTAAACCACTTCAGCTGGGTAGTTATGGATAAAAGGTGATGGTTGGAACTGGTTGGAACTGGTTCCAACATGGGGATGAATGATGCAGAAAAAAATACACACCTTGTTCCCATCAAGCTTTAGGTGCTAACACATGTGCTTTTTCTGACTATTGTCTGGGAAGTGTCCCTCTACCCTCCATCCAAGCAAAAGTATTTTCCATGCTTGTGCTCTGAGATGGAGTATCCAGTAAGGAAAATTCCATCTCAAACTCTGAGATTGGGAAACCAATTACGAGACGCCATGTAGCACAAGCCCACCCACTGACCAATCAATCCAGGAACATTCCCTAAGGGGCAGAGACAAAGGGCTCTACATATACCTGAGGGATGTGGGCCCCTTCTGACCAGCTCTTGGTTTCTCTTTTCGCTGAGGAATCTGTTTCACTGCTCTGTTTTCGCTTTGAAGAAAAACTGCTTTAAAAACTTTTCTGCTCTCGAATTCTTTAAAGAAAACAAACCTGAGACAGAGACAATACTGCTATTCTGAAGATGCTGGGGGCAGGGAAGCCTTGGCCTTCAGCTTTGAGACTAGATTTAGAATTCGGTAACTTAGGTGCTGTGGTTTCAGATTAATTAGGTTTCAGGCTAATGTCTGCATTTTCTCAGTTCTTCTTATTAGAATCCCTAAAGTATTAGGAAAAAAACAACAACAACTACAACAAGAACCCAGTACTAGGCTAGCAAAGGCTCAAGAAATTCTCAGCTTGTCTTTTTTTTTTCTTGTATGACTCTAACAATGAAAATTTAATGCAGCAAACTAGCATCTTTAAGGTGTTAAATTCTGTAGAATGTGGTTTCTTTCCTTCCTCTTGTTCTGAGATAGAAATTGATCTATTCTAAAGCCAAAGGATATGATTTCTTCACCAGCTAGATCAGGTTCGCTAACTTTTGCTTTCTTAAAAACTGCTTAACTCCTGTAAGAGGGAATTGAAGACTGTCAGGCAGGAGCGATTGAGTGTAAGATGTGGGAAGTGTTCTCATACTCTGCATCTAGAGGGCTAGACAACATGTTCTGCTCGCTACCTTAAGCAATTCAGAAAATGGCTTGCATTTTCTAAAACCTAAATCCAAACTATCACCTTCTCCTTCCCACCAAGAATTCTCCATCAGGCCTCTTCCTACCATAGCATCTTGGCAGCTTAGAACTGCTTTGCCTCAGAAATGTGGCATTAGAAGTGTGCCCTGTGGTCAGCCAAGCAGCTGGGATCTGACTGATTCATCTATGGTGCTGAAAATGCTGCAGCCCAATCTGTGCTCTGTGCTCAGAGAGGCTTTCTTCTTTCGACTTGTGCCAGGAGCAGAAGTACAAGACAAGTTTGTTTGTTTGTTTGTTTTTTTAAAGGATCAGCCACACACAGCTGTTGGTTTCATAACCACTTGTTGAGGTGTTTGCCTAAGGGAGCCAAGACAATATGTGAATAAGGTGTTTTCACCTGGAAGCTCATAAGCCTCCATTCCAAAGGGGGAGCTGCTGATAATAAATTCTGTCTGGGAATGGACTATGTAGGAGTTAGAATCTTTTTCACTGAAAGTGATTGCTTGAGGGAAAGCACTGACTAAGCATAGCATCATCTTACAAAAAACTTTTAACTAAAGTATATCCTGTTACTAAAATCGTTCTAGGGACTTGAGGCATAGTTTAATTCATAGAGTACCAGCTAAGTAAGAATTTTCTAACAATTTCTGGCCTGGTTTAGTGGATTGCTCTGAAACTCTTAAACCCCCTTTTTGAAGCCAGCTGAACTTCAAAAGAACCAATTGTGTAAGATTGTTAACACGACTTCTGATCAATACCCGAAGTAGTAACTCATTATGGGTAAAACCTGGGCAATCTTCCTACTCAGAGTAGTTGTTTAATTGGCTTCCTGTCAGTAACAAGCCCTTTAACAGAACTAAAATTTGTCGTGCTAAATACCTTTCAACTTGGTGGTCTTTCTTGGGATATTGGGTTATACAGGGGAGTATTCCCAACAATTTGGGGACTAGTCCAGGATCCTTGGTACACAAGGGGGATGTGTGGAGACCCTCAGAGGAGACACATCCTGCCTTGTTGAGGTAGCTCAAGGTTGGGTTAAACATCATCCGTTGTGGTTAATGATGGAAAGTGTAGCAGCAATGTCAGGAAAGGGCCCAAGGAAGCACCCCAATAAAAAATAACCTCATGCATTGGCCGTGAGAGGAAAAATTGAACTAGAGCATATTACCTTGTTGGTTGGGGATTATCATGGGCTGAATGTGTCTTAGGCACAAAGAGAACTTGAGTCTTGAGGTGCGTTTTCATTCTCTGGCCCAAGGATAAAAATGTGGGATCTGGATCCTGGGCCACCTTGTTTTCAAATGTCATCTATCTGTGCCTCAAAAATCCATAGTCGCTGCTTGATGAACTGAAAATAAACTACCTAGTTCTTCACTGTATAACACTATGATGATCACCAGTGTGTTCCGACTCTGTAAACCTACTTTTCAAGTCAGAGTCACCACTTTTCTTCCTGTGGAATAAAATGTATTGTTGACTTCTTAAAAAAAATGTGGGAGCTGGAGGAAGCCATATTCGAGAAATCTCCAGTAAGGGGAGAGTTGAAAATGAGAGAGGTGCACAAGAAACTTACAATAGAGAGGATTGAGTGCACCAAAAACAAATCACCAGAGGCCTGATAAAAGGGGGAATAAGAATTCTAGGCCTAAGGAACCCAAGAAAAATGATCCAAGGACCTGCTTCTGATAATCCACTGGGAGAATATTGACAAAGGTCTGAGAACACTCATAAATAATGGATAATTTTCATTATGGAGCTCCATAATGTGCACTAGTCCAAACAAAAACTTGTTATGCATATGTGCTTGCATGTGTGTGTTTTAAATCTTATATGTTGCAAGGGGAACTCAAAACAGTCCTATTCACTAAACTCCTTCAGCTGCCCACTTTGACTCTGAAGCCTGGATTTATCTCCTAGCTGATCCAAGGATGTATGGCATTGGAACCTCAGTTTCAGAAGCAGACTCTCTGGATAAACTTAAAATTCAAGTCCAAAGCCGGGTGCCAGTGGCTTGCACCTGCAATCCTAGCTACTCAGGATCTGAGGATTGGGGTTCAAAGCCAGCCCAGGGAGAAAAGTCCTTGAGACTCTTATCTCCAATTAACCACCAGTAATCTGAAAGTGGCACTGTGGCTCAGGTAGTAGGGCTTTCATCTTGAGCTGAAGAGCTTAGGGACAGCACCCAGGCCCAGAGTTCAAGTCCTATGACCAACAAAAATTAATGCTTGGGTGAAATGGATTAAATATTCTGTCCGCCATTACTGTTAAGATTGTGTGACACAGACACCAGAAAAACAAGTGGTCCACTTCCCACTGTGATGAACCTCAGTTCCCCCAAGGCATGGAATGCCAAACACAGCCTGGGGAAACTTGTAAGACCCTGCTGTTGCTGTTCCCAAGAATAAGGATCTAAGACAAAACCCCTATCTCCCCGAGGTAGGGGGGAACAATTGGCATTTCTGGGACACTTATCAAGATGCAGGGAAGACCGAACCTGTGAAGAGATGAGCAGTAAGCATTAAACATAGCAAGGGGGAATGTCTAATGGTATTGTGGAGGACCAGTGTTGGAGACCTTCCTGGCCAACTAGAGTAGAACCTGTGCTTTGGTTCAATTGGACATCCCTTTTACCCTAGCATTTCATCCACCTGTCCATTTTCAAACATTTTATACTAGTTAGGAGAGACCCCTTCCCTAGATGGTCATTTGTATTTCCTATTAACATAGATGCTTTTCAGGACTCCCCCAAAAATTTCCAAAAAGTTCAAAGCCAGAAACTAGATAGAAGCTTATGAATCAGTTTTATTCTGATGATTAGTATAAATAAAATATAGTTTTGGGGCTGGCAATATGGGTTAGTGGTCAATGGTTTGCCTAGCATGCATGAAGCCCTAGGTTTTATTCCTCAGCACAACATAAATAGAAAAGGCTGGAAGTGGCACTGTGGTTCAACTGGCAGAGTGCTAGCCTTGAGCAAAAGAAGCTCAGGGAGCCCCAGGACTGGCAAAAAATAAAATGTAGAATAGAATAAGATGAACAGAGGTTTGTTAATTATACTAAAAGATTTTTTTAAACCCATAAATGAAATGCTCTAGTAGGATGGCATGGGCAAATTAGTTCTAGAAACATTATCTGAAAAGGGAAGAGTTTGTGTGGTGACTGGAGGCCGAAGTTGCATAAAGGCCTTAGAAGGATTGAACATTGTCAGTGAGCTAACTAAAAACTCAGATGAAGGGCTGAGAAGGTGGCTCAGCGGTAGAGTGCTTGCCTTGAATGCATGAGCTGTGGGTTCAATTCCTCAGCACCACATAAGCAGAAAAAGCCAGAAAAGGTACTGTGGCTCAAGTGGTAGAGACCTATCCTTGAGCTGAAGAGCTGAGGGACAGTGTACAGGCCCATATTTCAGGCCTCACAACCAACAAAACAAAGAAAAAAGAAAAGAGAAGAGAAGAAAAGAAAAGAAAAGAAAAAAGCAGGCACTGGGGGCTCACGCCTGTAATCCTAGCTATTCTGGAGGCTAAGATCTGAGGATGGCGGTTCAAAGCTAGGCCTGGCAGGTAAAGTCTGTGAGACTCTTATCACCAATAAACCACTCAGAAAGCCAGAAAACTGGAAGTGGTACTCAATTGCTAGAGCATTAGCCTTGAGCTGAAGGGCTGAGAGACAGCACCCAAGCCCAGAGTTGAGTCCCAACACCGACCAAAAAAAGTAAAAAAAAAAAGGCAAGCTTCACCTAAAGGGTTTTCTACCAAGAAGGAGGGAGGGTTTTCTGCCAAGAGGGAGGGAGTTTTGGGGGTTTCTAAATAGCAGGAATGCAAGTTTCCCTTCTAGTGGGGGAAGAGATTGCCTTCTAGTAAGGAGGGTGTTAATGATCAAATTGGTCAAAAGCATGATTCAGTTTTATAATGCCCAGATGAGTGTCTAATGTTTGTCAGGTATTGACCTGTGAAAACATCCTGATTGGGGAACTCCAAACAGTCTTAATGCCCTTAATGTGACCATGCTTAGTTCCATGGTCTTAATGGACCTTCTAGTTAATCCTACAAAATGATAGCAACTTCAGTCTTGGAGCAGACACTCTGTATGACTTTCAATTTTGAATCTACCCAGATTGAAATTGAGACTGGATAAGCGAGGTAAATACTGTGGTGATTCTGTCCACATACTGAGTACTACTATGACTGTGTGGCAGGGAGGCCACAAGAGGTCCTATTTGTGCTGTCATGGAGCTCAGACCCCATGGGCATGAAATTCATGATAGGTCAGCAAAATGTGATCCGAGACAACTTGCTTCTAAAAAGCAAGACTCTCAAAAACCCCTGAAACTGACCAGTTCCATTCTTTCCAAGTCAACTATACTTGGGGAAAATTTGACATTTCTGAGAAACTTAGCTGTATGTAGTGAAGGCCAACCCTTTGAGATGAGCAATAAGTACTAATCATAGCCAGGGGAAATGTCTGGTAGTATTGCAGAAGACCAGTATTGGAGATGTTACTGGCCAAATTGAAGTGGAATCTGTGCTTTGGTTCAATTGGCCAACCCACACCTGACCCTTCTCAAACACCTTAAATTAAGTAAGGAGAGACTTCATAGTTAGTGGGTCATTCAACTTCATGTTTACAAATATGCTATGTAGGGCCCTTGAAAATTTCCCAAAGAGCTTAAAGCTAAAAACGAGAAACAGCAGCTCAAATTAGTTTTATTCTATTGATCATAATACGTGCTTTCATTTATCAGCAGGGTTTGTTAATTGGAAATGCCACCATGGAAAAGTAACTAGGAGCCACTGGTAGGACTGAATGGGAAAAATTACGTATAAATATAATACTTGACCAGATAAGATGATGATAAACAAAATGAACCCCAAGATAGGGACTCAAGTGGTTTTTTCTTTCTTGCTATTGTTTCTAACATATTTATAATATTCCATGTGATTTTTGCTTCTTTGTATTCCCATCCACCCACATGGTATAACCTGTTTCCACTGTGTTTGATGTTGGTGCCCTGCATCTTGTATATACACTTCTCTAATTTGGGGAGGGAAAGGGGAAAAAAAAAAACAAAATGCTTAAATAAGGATACAGGTTGACCCATTGTAACAATGAGATGCACAAGACACTGTTGAAAAACAAACTTTACAATTTATGCCGGAGTAGGGGGAGTGTATAGTGTAGTTGTGGAGCTGGGAGGTTAGGGATGGTATAGGAAAATCAAAGGAGGAGGTAACAATGCTTGATAGAAAATGTACGCTCTTTACCTTGCTCATGTAACTAACCCCTCTGAACAGTATTTTTACAATAAACATATTAAAACAAAGAATAAATATACTTGAAAGAGAATCTGTGTGGTGATGGGAGGCCAATGCTACAGAAAGACTTACAAGGATTGAATACTGGCAAACAAGTTACCTGAAAACTGAGATGAAGCTGAGTGTTATCCTAGATGCTCAGTTGGCTCAGTTCTGAGGATCTATGTTTGAAGCCAACCCAGGCAGGAAAGATGAGACTTTTATTTCCAATTAACCTGCAAAAAGACACTACCAGAGTTGTGGCTAAAGTGGTAGCCTTGAGAAAAAATGCTCTGTGACAATGCCTAGAGCATGAAATCAAACGCAAGACCAGCCCACAGTCTATTTTACTTAGACTTTGAGTATTGTCAGTTTCCTACTCTACAGTTTACCTAAGTATGGTTCATTTCCTGTGCCCATTTTTTACTATTCTGTAGTTTTCCAAGTTCCCCAGTAACTGAGTATACTGGCTATTTCATTTTAGCACTCTTAAATTCAGTTTATTTTTTTATTCTGGGATTTGCCTTCTGGACTTTGCATTATATTCACAAACTGCATTGTTGAAAGGGCAACTCCTTTGTGCAACTAAAAGATTAAAATTAAAATTAAAATTAAATCACAAAGTTCAGTGAGTTTCTAAGTTGTAAACACTTGGTTGGCTGAAAACTGGCACATCTGGAGAGAACATGGACTATTCTAATTCCGGAGTGATGTCCTTTTATAATCCTTAATGTAGGAGTAAACTATTTCTGAGGACTGTGAACCATTCTAGCAAATGATCTAACAAAGAAGGGATGATGATTGACATATGAAGGTGGGGGGGCAATCTTGTAAGGTTCAGCCCTTAAGTGGATGAATCTGATAATTCACCAATGTGTACCAGAGAACTGAATTACCTATTTTTGAGAAAAATTCCCACAAATGTCCAAAAGAGTTAAGTTTGAGAATAAGGTTATCTTTCCCCTATAGTTGGGCACAAAAATGTAATGGGGAACAGTATTTAAGAAGCTAAGAGGAGGTACAAATGTGAAGTGCAATAACCAGTAAATAGTTAACTCCAACTTGAACTTTAGTGTTGATTCCTAGCCCAATTTTCTTTCTTCTTAGTAGGCTTTTTTTCTAAGTTTTAGTAGCAGTTTCTGTATAGAGTGAAGTTTGTTAACCTTATATAAGCTAAAGTTCCCCAAGTTCCTCCTCTTCTTCAAGGACCTGACCTGGAAACTGTCAAGAAGAAGAGACCATCTGAAGAAGAGCCAGCTTAAGGGTTCACCTTCCAAGTAAAATTCCCCAAATCTGAACACTGTTATTGGAGTGGGGGTAGGGTCACAAGGTTACTCCTTTGAGGCCATGTCAATCAAAATATCTACTACCATCCTGGTTTTTCAGTTAAATTAATTTTTTGCAGCAAGAAATTAGCTTGACAAATGGTTGATTATTAAGGGTGATATTGGTTCTCAGATCCAGGTTGGAGAGTGGATATCATTGTTAAAGAAATAGACAATCTGATTCTCAGTACAGCCTTTAGGGGAGCTCTGGATGTTTGGTTCACCATTCTTCTTGATGACATCTGAAAAAAGCTACCAAATGTGATGACAGGTCAGATTTACAGATAATAGCATTGGATATGTTGCAACTCCACATGTTACAAGTGACAATTTCTGAAAGGGCATTTATGGTCTGGGTGTAATGGATTATGATGATGAGTCACTCTATGATGTCAAAATTATCATGGATGAGCTATAAACAAGAAGTGTAAGTATTTGTTGCAACTAGAGGAATTTTCTGAAGACATTGGTGAAGTTACATTTCTCAGGATTCATTCATCAGAAACATTGAAATATGAGAAAAGGGACACAAATGATCATCTTTTATGCTTCCCTCTCACAAATGATTAACTTTTATGCTTCCCTCTTTAAGCCCAGAATCCTCCTATTGAAGACATCAGAGAACTCCACAAATAGTTCCATGCTCATACTTTGATGTTGGTGGAAGATGAGGAGGTGTTTTACATTGATGACAAGTTTCTGAGTCTCAGATATGATTGTACCGCCCATGGGCTCACACTGGAACATATAGACTATATAGTTGTTCAGAAAGGTCACATTAACGACTATGATATGCACTTTGTCAGAGTTAAGGCATCTCTGTTTACCAGGTACCCAATAATAGCCAAATACATTTGCTTTGCCTTTCACTGTTATGTCTTGAGGACTTGGTGGAACTTTATGCAGAGGAGTAGAGAACCTACCAATTCTGAAATTCTATTAGGTATTAATTACTTTGCACACAATGGGTTCTATTTTTTTTTTACAGAAATCCTGTTAGCTTGTATGTTTTCATTTGATAAAATAGATCAAATGTCATCACTCTCTAGGATTGTGATCCTGAGGAAATGACTAAATCTCCCTTATTTCTAAAGTGACTCAGATCTGTTCCAAGTTCATAGAAATTTCTTCTTACCAACACCTTTTCAAATATGATACTTGTGCTTTGTTGATCTCATTAAGCACCTTTGGATACAAAGAACTTGATGGACAGTACCTAGAAGGGTCAGCACTCATCTTAAGAGGCCAAAGGAATCTGGCAATGAAGGAGCAAGCATCACAGCTAACCAGTGAAGGAATCATTTCCCCATAAATTTCTTTTGGTACATCATACAACATGAGGGAGGGAATTGTAGTTTTAGACTACTTTATCATAACAGTGATAACCTATCCTTTATTAAAGGAAGGGAAGAATCAGGCTTGAATTTTTACTGGGAAACCTCATCTAGCTAGTTTTATTTTTTTAAAAGATGCTCTGTTTTGTATATAAAATTGTAACTTATTCCAATCCCCTGAATTACAAATAAGTGTTCAAAATAAAGACCTAGTCATACTGTCTCCTCTACGAACCTCCCTAAAATCAAAAGCTCCTTCTCTCCTTATTGTTTTATCTCTAAAAATTTCTTTGGTGTCAATAAGCTGTTCTGCTGAAATTCAGGTGATACCTGTTTTTATTGTATTCAGGACACCGTTTCTGCAACTGTCTTCATTGGGTTGTCAAAAGGCATTTCAACCATCCAACCTGTGTAAAAGTAAACTCAACTGAAATATACATGTTCATAACGGAGACAACTTTATTAAAGAAAAACATAAGTTTAAATAATTTTGTAGTAATAAGTTCTGCAATCCTGTCTTAATTTTAACCTAGTTAAATTCAAATGATTTATTGTAAAATATATGTAGATATTAGATAATAATATCTGGCTAGAGTAAGTGAGTATATAGTCAGTTGATTGAATTAAAGTTTATTAAATGCCTATTATTTACCAGTCACTATGTTTAACATTAAAAAAGGAAGGTAAATAAAATATGTTAATAGATTTAATTTCTGTAAACTTTTAATTCATGATACTAGTTTTACAATATTCATCTAAAATTTATACATGAAGTAAGGTTTCGAGAGTTAGGTAATATATCCAATGGCATAAAACAGTTGGGCCCAGAGCTGAAATATGCCCAAGACTTATCTTTGTGTTCTTCATGATACCTTATTTAACTCTCAGAATCTCAAAATCTAAACTGTTACAACTTCAGCAAATATATTCACTTAGTATTTGCAGTATTCTAAGTTGCTATTTTTTATAACATTACACATGGCCATGTTTCAAAACTGAATGGCAGGTAAATAGTTTGGAGTAGTCACACTTCTTTGAATCCTAGATTGCATCAATTGCAAAAGAAGTTGGTTTTAAAGAGTTTAGATGGCTTGGAAGGTTCTCAAGGCAGGTAAATGGAGATGAACAACAAAAAGATGAGAAAAGAAAAACTAGGAAATGATAGACTTTGATGATTAGAGGAGGGTATATAATGCTAGCAGAGGGAGAAGAAAAGAAAGGTTGACTAGACTTTTAAATGAAGTTGTCTCACAAAAGATCTTAAATAGGAAGACTATATGAAGAACTGTGTTTTAAGATCCACCTGACAAGAATGTACAGGTTGAATCAAGAGATACAGGAATAGAAGAGTGAGGAAACTATGTCTGAGGACATGTAAATAACTTCATGGTGGTGAAGGCATGGACTGAGTGGCAGTCATGGAGCCAAAAAGAAAGGATACTTCCAACTACTCACTAACTGTCCTGAGATTATATATCTGCAGAGCTTCCAGACACTGGTCTCCCCTCTAGAAAAAAAAGACGACAATAGAAAGTTGAGGAGATGAGCAGAAGACATGCCCCAATGTATGAACACCAAAGGAAATAATCTAATGTATCAGGGCAAGTGAGATCCCAATAGCAGTACCTCAAGGAACTACCAGGAGGCACAGGAGCAAACCATCAGAATCAGATAAGCCCCTATGAGCCAATATAGGCAAACTTCAGGAAAACAGGGATTATTCTGTTTTTCTGAAGATCTTGATGAAACTAAGGCTATAGAAAAAATGTTTCACACCTTTGAAATACTACCTCTTAAGGTGAGATGGAGTAGACAGGGAAAGTGAGGCATAGGAAACAGCAGCACGGAATTCAGAGAAACTGTATTAATAATTCTATTAAAAGCAAAAAAGCATTATCTCTAAGACCTACATTCCATCAAAAGCTTCAGTATTAGTTAAAAGAAAAAGAATAAAGAAAAAGAGTAGATCTCTTCCTCTGACTTAGCCTGCTTGTCCAAAATAAAGTGTGATCTCAATGGAATTCTATGCCTCCATCAGAAAGAATGACATTGCCCCATTTGTTAGGAAATGGAAAGACTTGGAAAAAATTATATTAAGTGAAGTAAACCAGGCCCAAAGAAACATAGGTCCCATGGTTTCCCTTATTTGCAATAACTAGTATATGTCTGAGCCAAGCAGTAAAGGTCAGATAAGTTGATGTTAGGGAAATGAACCCCAAGATAAGTATTCAATTTTTTTCTTTTATGCAATTGTTTCTAACATATTTATAAGATGATTTCTATGTTGCCTTGTACGTCCCTCCTCCACAGTATAACCCTTGCCTTCACTGTATTTGATGTTGGTATAATTTGTGGAGGGGAAGGGCAAAAACAAATTGTTTAACCAGGGATACAGGTGGACCCATTGCAACAATGAGATGTACAAATCGTTATGTCAAAAAACGAACTTTACAACTTTGGGGGAGGGGAAGATCAGGTGGGGGAAGGTGGGGAGAGTATGGGAAGAGATGGGAAGGGGAAACAAAGAGGAGGCAACAATGCTTGATAAGAAACGTACCCATAATCTTGCCCATGTAATTGTAACTCCTCTGTACGGTATTCTTTTTTTTTTTTAATATTATTTTATTTGTGAACATATTGTACAGAGGGGTTACAATTACATGGGCAGGATAATGCATACATTTCTTACCAAGCATTGCAGCCTCCTCCTTTGTTTACCGTTCACATCCCTTCCCAGCCTCCCTCCTCCCCCACAATCCTTCCCCCCCTCCTCCCCCCCCCCCCCGCACCAACGTTGTAAAGCTCATTTTCGACATGACAACTTTGTACGGTATTCTTACAATAAAAAAATATATAAAGTGTGATCTGAAAACTGAACAACGATATCTTAAAGAGACATCCTGGAAAAAACAGACATTTGGGAAAAATAACTTTTCTTGATAAAATGTGATTAAAGTTTTATTTTATCTCACGAATGGACACCTGTCTTGGAGCATGTGGCAAAATTCATCCTTTTAAGGGCTTAGCAGACATCTATGACCAAAATTTAACAAATAGGTCAGTCTAGAAGTCTCTGAGCCTAATTGATGAAAGTGTACCTTATGTATTTATCTTTGTTCACACACTTGGTACACTTATCACTCTTAATAAATATGAGTCAAACCCTCAACCTCCATTTGAGCACAGATATGCAGAAAGTTTTAAGATCATGAAGAATTTATGGTCAGACATGCCCATACCCATGGCTGGGTTGTGCACTATCTTTCTTTCTTTCATTAACTCTGCTTTACTAATAAACTTTCTTGGCCTTTAATTTGTATCCTCAAATTATTTTCTGAGACAAATCAGGAACTCAGTATGCAAGGGCCAGGCAGATGACTCCATTTTGGAGACATCCTCCTTGGGGCATCAGGGATCAGCAATCCTGTAACAATGAAATTATCTTCAGTGTGCTCTTGCTGTGAGTTGCCTGCTGGAACATTACTGTGTAATTTCAAAATGGCTGCCTAAGCAGGTTTTGGTGGCTCAGAGTTCTATTCCTAGCTACTCAGGAGGCTGAGGTCTAAGGATTTCAGTTCGTATCCATCATGAAGAAGCAAACTGTGAGATTCTTATCTCCAATTAACCACCCAAAACACCAAAACTGGAGCTGTGACTCAAGTGTTAAAATGCTAAACTTGAGTAAAAATATTCAGGGGCAGAGTCCAGGCCCTGAGTTCAAGCCCTAGAACAGGCACAGAAAAAGGCTCCCTGTTTTGACATGTAATTTCTACATTCTAATTTACAGTCATGCATATTTTCTATTTTCCTTGTTTAACTGTCCATTTATGAAATATAATTAGGATCTAGTAAGCTATAAATAAGGTAGAGCTATACATGTGGTAGATTCTTTTCTGTGACTGATTACCCTTGGCACAAACTGTACAGTGTCATGATCTTCTTAAAAACAGAATAACGATCTTTCCAACTGGCAAACTTGCATAATTAAAGGCATCAGCAGTGCATAGAATTAGCACTTCATGTTTTTTTCCACAGGTTTGGACAGCATCCTTCATCAGCTTGACAGATGGAATTTTTTTAAGTTCTTCATTTTGTTCTCATGTCTATAGCTACACAGTCCCTTTCGAGGACCCCATGGAAGATAAAGAATCATGGGCCCAGGATAATTGTCTGTAGGCATGATCTGTTAGCTTGCTTTATTATTTATCACCAGAAACTCTTAACTATGTGCCATTAAAGACCAATCTGCCCGATCTGACATAGGAGAGAACTAGTAACAGAGCACACAAGCATTGGCATTCTCTAGCTGGAAATTGAAAAGATGACATCTTTGCTTGGTGAAAAAATTTTCCAAGAACCTCTATGCACTTAGTTCTAGGTGTTACTACCACAATTATAGATGGTTTGTGCTTGCATCTGCACATTCTAGCTTTAGTTATCCCTTTAATAATAACTACTAGAGTTCTTGGCATGTCACAGACTCTGTCCTGTCATGTTAAAGCTGAATAAACTTGAGAGCTAAAGTCACATGCTTAGTAACAGAATCATATATAGAACAAACTATATAAGTAGATACATGTAGCTTATTAGTAGGCAGAATGATTTATTTTGTTTTCAGATATGTAAGAAAGCCCATAAGGAAGATAGAGCAGAAAAATAATCTATTTTTTAACTGTAGGTAGAAGCAAAAACAATATTCAAATCAAAGGGATAAGTTCTAAAACTATCTGCTATTAGACATTTATCCATAGAATGGTATGATATTATGGCGATTTTTTTTGGTCAGTTGTGGGGCCTGAATTCTGGGCCTGTCAATGTCCCTCAGCCATTCAGCTCAAAGTTAACGCTCTGAGAGCCCTGAGTCCTAATAGTCTGCAAGTCTTAACACTGTACTTCCTTAGTGATGGGATAGGAATTTCAGCCTTACTGGACTTAGCATTGATTTCTATGTCCTTTCCTAGCACCTGGCCAAAATTATGATACATAGTTATGGAATGAAAATGTAATGCCATCTTAAGAAAGTCATTTAGGGCTCTGGGAATGTGACTTCATGGTACAGTGATTGCCTAGCATGCATGAAACTCTAGGTTAAATTCTTCAATGCCACATAAACAGAAAAAGAAACACTGGAAGTGCTGCTGTGCCTCAAGTGGTAGAGTGCTAGCCTTGAGCAAAAAAAAAATGCTCAGGATAATTCCCTAGCCCCAGGGACTAGTTTAAGCCACAGGACTGGCAAAAATAAATAAATAAATAAATAAATAAATAAATAAATAAATAAATAAAACAAAGACAACATTTAGTTAGTAAATGCAAAATAAATAACCCATACTTGGAATATATAAATGCTCCTTTTATATTGATACCTGACAAAAGTCTCTAATTCATGTACTTTACCTATATTAGATTACTTTGTTGAAAAAAAAGATTTGTTCATTAGGTCACAGCAATTAATGCCAGGAATGTGGTTAGATGTCAGGTGAAGATTAGTTCTGGAAATTCAAAGATTCCAGGCTTTGAGTGTACACTGCTAATCACAATCAAAAGGGTAGTCTAAGTGAGATTTGGAAATCTTTTTGGTCAGTCATGGCACCAAAAAGGCAAAGGCTAATTAACAGTTGTGACAGAAGAGAACGAATAACTCTAGATGGAAGGAATAAATGTTAGTAACTAAGGTATACCAGAAACTGTTCTAAGGAACCATTTTTGGTTATTGAAGAACTAATTATCAACTAGGCTTATTCATCATTGCCTTTAACATTCTAAATCTCTTAGGCTAATTCTTAATCTCTGTATGATATATGTCTCTCCTTCTATATTGTTCTTTCAAGTAATCATTATTAAAGGGATCGGATCCAATGAAGAATGAATCAGAGACCCTGCAGGTGCATCTGAAAATGTTCATATCCTGTGTCAAATGTTAGAACATCTTTGAATCTAGTACATAAACAGTCTGAGCAGTCAGTCTAGTGGATATCATTGGAGAAATTCAGAAAGTCACATTTTTTCCAGCAAATCTTATCCCTTATAATAAATGACAGCATGCTGTGTCAGCCTCCTATTAATATGACAAAGTACTTTATAAAATCAACTTAAAAGAAGAAAAGATTAATCTTGGCTTCTGATTTTGTACATTTCAGTTTATGTTTCTTATCCTCATTGCTTTGGATTGGTGGTGGCACTGTACCCCATGTCAGGAACATTAGATGGAGCATGTGTTCATAGAAGCCAGCAAGTAAAAAAGAGGAGGAATAGGAGTGGGAGAGGAAGAAAGAGGAGGATGGGGAGAGGGAGAGGAAGAGTGAGAGGGAGAAGGAAAAATAGGAGACAGAAGAAAAAGAAGGAAGAGGAGGAAAGGACTTTGATCTTAATGTCCTCTTTGATCACAATTTCTCAGTGACCAAATCTCTACAACTGTGCCGACTTGAAAATGTTCACCACCTCTTCATGGCAACATAGTGAAAGCTAATTATTAATCCCAATCCTTTATGATTTCAGATTTAATTTCTAGAGTGGTGGGTAAATATTTCCATACAATTGTGGTAACTTCTGTTCCTAAATATTTACTTGAATTAATCAGAGGAACTATTTGCCTTGGAGTTGGTTTGGTTATACAATTGTTGGAGAGATGAATGACATATTTAGAATGCAAATACACTTTATTTAATAGATAAAGAAGCTTCAAGAGATGTCATTTTGTGATTTTCAAAAATGACTATTTTGATGGAGTTCCAGGAAGATGGCGGAGGAGAAGCTGGAGGCTAAACAAGCTCTTGCGTAGAAAGCAGTTTTAGTGTTCCAGTGAACAGTCCTAAAGCCAGAGAATCACACCAAGTGTGCCATCACAGTGCAGAGAGTTAGGCCAGAGAGGGAAAATCCAGGCAAGAAGACAGATCTGAGCATTTGCCAGCTGCCGCAGCTGTGGTGGCAGTGGCCATAGCCGCCATACCTGCAACACAGAGAGTCCAGGACAAAGGCGTCAGAAGTGGCAGGTGAGTGGATTCTACTTACCACCAGCAAGAAACAGCAAGGAGCAGACATCTTCATCCTGCACTTCGCAGACCAGAGATGATCCAGGAACTAAGACTCCGGTGTGAGTAGAAGCCTGACATCCTCACTCCTTCTCAGGGAGCAGAGGAGGGAAGGCTACCCCTCCCCCCCCAATACCAGAGATCTCCATCTTTGATACTGACAAAGGCCCAGCTGAGCAGCTAGCTCCAAAGCAGGCCTTGAAAGAAAACAAAGTCATTTAGCAGGTCACAGGAACCTAACCTTACCTGCCAGGCTCAGCTCCACCCAGGGAAAAGTCACCCAGCTCGAGCCACCAGCCCCAGAAGTGGCTTTCTTCACTGGGTAATCAGAGCCAGAGGCTGCCCCTCCCTACAGCAGCCTTGACAATCAATTGAAATTCAGTAAACATAAACCCTGAGAATGGCTCCAGGTTGGGCTCTGTGAGTTTCTCAGAAGCTAGCTCCTCAGGGAAAAGCAGCTGTTTCCTGAAAGGCCTCAACTCTACCCAGAACCTGCCTCATCACAGCATCTCCAAACTAGAGGAAACAGCCATCTTCCTCTTTTGTGATGCTCAAAACAGATCTCCCTACCATTGACCTATCTTGGGAGGAGGATCACAAAATCCTGGGTAAAGCACAGCATTTTTCTGCCTGCTCAAACAAACTGACTTACGAAACCAACCAAGCCACAGGAAAATCAAACACCACAAGCAGACCAGAGACTCCAACAAGAGACTGGTTATGGACACAAGGGAGATACAGGATCTTCCCATCTCCCCCAACACCAAAAAAAATCAAAGAATTATTTTTTTGTACCTTTTATTAAAAAATTTTTCTAAAACTTTTTTTTTAATTTTTAATTTAAAAAAAATTTTGTTTTCTATTAACTTTTTTGTCTTCCTCTTATAATTTTTATTTTAGGGGTGTATGTGTATATACTTTTTTTCCCTTTTCCTTTTTTCTCTTTTTCAAATTTTTTTCTTTAGTTCTACTGACCATTTGATCCTTTTTTTCTTTCTTTCTCATTCTTTTCACTTTTTCTTTTCTCTTATTCTTCTTTGCATGACTTAATTGCTGTTCTGCTCATCCTCAGGTATACCTGTAGTCGATTATTAGACCTTAGCCCCATTGTGTACACACTTAATCCAGAAATTTATTACTCAATTTAAAACCTCTTAGACTTAAATTCCTTAATAGCAGTACTACCTCTTTATGCCTATATAATATTTTAAGCATTTTTATTTTTAAGTTTTTCACGTCTCCTTTCTATCCCTCCCCTTCTCTTATTTTATCAACGTTCTTCTCTGCATATTACGTTTTCATTTTTGCATAATTTTTAAGTGTTGCACTTTTTAATTTTTGTTTTTCCATTTTTTCTTTCTCTTTCTTCTCTTTTTCTCTCTCTCTACTATCGTTTTATCCAACCTACTTCGCTTTGAGATTAGGATTTAGTTAACTCTCCCTCTGCCTTTCCGCATCCCTCTATGCCTATTTTCACCTACATATCTCCCTAAACCTAATAATTTCTGTTTGCCAAATTCTTCTTTGCAGTTCGTAGCCCATTAATACATAGTTGTTTGATGTTGAATAGATATATCTATTGAACTAGATTGTATCTGCAGACTTTTGACTGTGCAACTACAGACTTTGGTTGATGCTTGCCTTAAAATAGTGTACTAACACAAAACTGGTGTTACTTTCATCCCAAATGGGCAGATCAATCCGGAAAAACACAAGAAAAATGGCAAGTCCGGGTATCTCAACTCCCACTCATGATCAGGGGACAGAACAGATAATGAATAATCATGAGGAAAGTTCCCAAAAAGCTCTACAAACACTACTGGTAAACATGGTAAATGAAAAGATTGAAACCTGCAAAGGACTCTGTATGAGCATGATAGGGAGAGAGAGAAGGCAAAACAAACTTTAAATGCAGGAATATCATGAGTGTGAGGAAGCTACTCAGAGATTGATACAGGAATTGCGTGAGCAACTTGAAAACACTCAAAGAGAAAGCCAGGAATGGCGTGAGCAGGTTGAGAACACCCAAAGAAAACTACAGGAACTGCGTGAACGTGAGGAAGCTAATCAGAGAGTAATACAGGAATTGAGAGAGCAGGATGAGAATACAGAAAGATCACTAAAGGGATTCATGGAATCCATAAACACAGAGTTGAAGGAAGTCAGGGAGACCACAAAGGGAATGCTGAATGGAACCCAAAAGAAGGAATGGGAGTCCAAGGAAATCATAACCAATCAACTAAGTGATTTGAGAATAAACACTGAACACCAAACTAAGGAAGAAAAAAAGTTCATACAAGATTTAAAACAAAGCTCAAACAAAGAATTTGAAGCCATGAAAGCCGACCAAGTAGAAGGAAAAGAATTTAAAAAACAATGTAGAAAGTCTTGATAGTAGGTTAGACCATGCAGAAGATAGAATTTCAGGGATTGAAGACAGCCTAGCTATTATAGAGAAAGAACATACAACCATCCAAGACAAATCCAAGAAATATGATAGATCTATTCAACACTTGGAAGACACCATCAGAAGGCTTAATCTGAGGATAATGGTTGTAGAGGAGCACCTAGAGACAGAAGTTAATGGTCTAGGAAATTTGTTTAACAGGATCCTAGCAGAGAACTTCCCAAACATGCAAAAAGATAGGCCTATTCAGATACAAGAATCTTATAGAACTCCAAATAGACCAGACCAGAATAGGACATACCACTGCCCCATTATAATCCACACAGAATCAATTCAGACCAAGGAAAAGATCCTTAAAGCTGTCAAGGACAAAGTATCAATCACCTATAAAGGGAAATCAATTAAAATCACCTCAGATTTCTCAGCAGAGACAATCAAAGCAAGAAGAGCCTGGAATGATGTATGCCATGCCCTAAAGACAAACAACTATCAACCAAGAATTCTGTATCCAGCTAAACTCTCCTTCATAACCTCAGGTCAAATAAAAACCTTCCATAGCAAAGAAAAACTGAAACAATATATCTCCACCAAACCAGCCCTACAAAAGATTCTTAAAGATGTCCTACACATAGAAAACCAACAAGACCACAATAAAGGCCAAGAAACCTCACCCAAACTGAAAATCCAAGAACCATAAGAAGAACCCAGTTGCTGCAGGTATCAAGAACGTGGATAAAATAGCAGGAACTCCCAAATACATCTCAGTCCTATCTCCCAACATTAACGACTTAAGTCTCCAATTAAGCGACATAGACTGTCTAGTTGGATTAAAAAGCAAGATCCTTCTATCTGCTGCCTTCAGGAATCATTTCTTGCCCATAAAAACAAGCACATTTTCAATGTGAAAGGCTGGAACAAAATCTGCCAAGCAAATGGCCCCCATAAACAGGCGGGAGTTGCAATACTAATATCAGATAAAATAGACTTCAAATTAAAATTAGTGAGGAGATAATGAAGGTCGCTACATACTAATTAAGGGATCTCTCCTTCAGGAGCATATTACAATCCTAAATATCTATTTGCCAAAAAAACAGAGCACCCAAATTTAACCAAGAAACACTACTATAACTCAAATCCCAGACAGATCCAAAGATATTAATTGTTGGGGATTTTAACACACCACTTTCCCCACTAGATAGATCAACTCTGCAAAAACTCAACAGAGAAATCGCAGACCTAAACAACTGCATAGATCAACTAGATTTAACAGACATCTACCGAATATTTCACCCCACAGCATCAGAATACACGTTTTTCTCAGCAGCACATGGAACATTTTCCAAAATAGACAACTATTAGGCCACAAAGCAAACTTGTCCAAATTCAGAAACATTGAAGTTATACCGTGAATTCTCTCAGACCACAAGGGAACAAAATTAGAACACGGCACCAAAAGCCACCAAAGAAAATCCTGTAACACATCGAGGCTTAAAAACACACAGCTGAATCACGAGTGGGTCATGGAAGATATTAGAAAGGAAATTCAAATGTTCATGATATTCAAGAAAAATGAACACAAAAATTACCAGCTCATCTGGGACACAGCAAAGGCAGAACTTAGAGGCAAGTTTAAATCTCTGAGTTCCTACATCAACAAATTGGAGAGATATGAAACCAACAATTTAATGAGACATCTGAGCCTCCTTGAAAAAGAGCAGTAAGATAAATCCCAATCCAGTAGATGGAAAGAAATAATTAAAACTAAATCAAAATTAAATGAATTAGAATGCAAAACAAAAACATACGAAGAATCAACCAAAGAGTTGGTTCTTCGAAAGAATTAACAAAATTGACAGACCCTTGGCAAATCTTATCAGAAAAAGAAGAGAAGAGACCCAAATAAATAAACTCAGAGATGAGAATAGAAACATCACCACAGAAACAACCAAGATTCAGAACATTATAATGGAATACATCTCAAAACTTTATGCTAATAAGTTTGAGAACTTGACAGAAATAGACTTTTTCCTAGCAAATACTGACATGTCAAAACTAAACCAAAACTAAACCAAGATGAGTTAAACTATCTTAACAGCCAATATGAAGCATTGAAATAGAAACAGCAATAAGAGACCTAGCAGCTAAGAAAATCCCAGGACCAGATGGCTTTACAGCGGAATTCAACAAAGCCTTCAAAGCAGAACTCACACCAATACTCCTTCAACTCTTCAATGAAACTGAAAGAGAAAGTTCACTACCAAACTCATTCTATGAAGACATCATAAGCCTCATCGCAAAACCTGGCAGGGAATCATCAAAGAAAGAGAACTATAGACTCATTTCTTTGATGAACATAGATGAAAAACTTCTCAACAAAATTTTGGCCAATCGACTTCAACAATTCATCCAAAAAATCATACACCACAATCAAACAGGATTCATTTCAGGGATGCAAAGCTGGGTCAATATAAGCAAATCAATTAATATAATTCAGCACATTAACAGGAGCAAGGATAAGAACCACACGGTTATCTCAATAGATGTAGAAAAGGCATTTGACAAGATTCAACACTCCCTTATGATGAAGGTTCTGCAAAAAATTAGGAATCCATGGAACATTCCTCAATACAATAAAGGCTGTATGTGACAAACCTACAGCCAGCATTGTACTTAATGGTGAAAAACTAAAACTATTTCCTCTTAACTCAGGAATGAGACAAGGATGTTCATTCTCTCCACTTCTCTTCAATCTAGTATTAGAATGCTTAGTTACAGCAATAAGACAAGATGCAAACATAAAATGGATCCAAATAGGGAAAGAAGAAGTAAAACTCTCTCTCTTTGAAGATGACATAATCTTGTATTTAAAGAATCCCACAGAATCCACTTCAAAATTACTCGAGCTGATTCAAAATTTTGGCAAAGTAGCAGGGTATAAATTTAACCCTCAAATATCAATGGCTTTTCTGTATGCCAACAATGAGAAAAGTGTGGCTGAAATTAGGAAAGCAACTCCATTCGTAATATTCCCACATAAAATAAAATACCTAGTAATTAACTTAACCAAAGAAGTGAAGGACCTCTATGATGGAAAATTTAAAAACTTGAAAAAGGAAATCAAAACAGAACTTAGAAAGTGGCAAAAAAAAAAAAAAAACTCCCATGCTCCTGGATTGGAAAGATCAACATCGTGAAAATGGCAATACTTCTCAAGGCTATCTACAAATTCAAGGTGATACCTATGAATATTCCAACCTCATTCTTCAAGGAAATAGAAGAGGCAATCCAAAAATTCATATGGAACAATAAAAGACCCCGAATAGCAAAAACGCTCCTCAACGGAAAGAACACTGCTGGAGGAATATCAATACCAAATTTCAAACTCTACATTAAAGCCATAGTAATCAAAACAGCTTGGTACTAGCACAAGAACAGACCTCAGGACCAATGGAATAGAATTGAAAACCCAGAAATGAACCTACAGACCTATAGCCATCTAATCTTCGATAAGGGAGCCAAAAAACATAGAATGGAAGAAAGACAGCCTCTTCAGTAAATGGTGCTGGCAAAATTGGTTAACTACTTGTAGAAAACTAAAGCAAGATCCTTATATATCACCCTGCACCAAAATCAACTCCAAATGGATCAAAGACCTTGGAGTCAAAGCAGACACTCTGAAAACATTACAGGATGGAATAGGAGAAACCCTAGGTCTCCTTGGCACAGGCTGAAATTTTCTTAATAGAGACCCAAAAACACAACAAATCAAAGAAAGGTTGGACAAATGGGATTGCATGAAGTTAGAGAGCTTCTGCATGGCACAGGATATAGCTAGCAAGATGAATAGAAAGCCCACAGATTGGGAGAAGATCTTCACTAGCCATACAACGGACAAAGGTCTCATTTCTAAAATATACCTAGAACTCAAAAAATTAAATCCCCCAACAACAAATCTTCAAAGAAACAACTGCCCAATAAATAAGTGGTCTAAAGACTTAAAGAGAAACTTCTTTGAAGAGGAAAGAAGGATGACCAATAGACACATGAAGAAATGCTCAACCTCCCTAGCCATAAAAGAAATGCAAGTCAAAACAACATTGAGATACCACCTCACCCCAGTTAGAATGGCTATAATTAAGAACTCTAATAACAACAGATGCTGGAGGAGATGGGGACAGAAGGGAACCCTACTGCATTGTTGGTGGTTGTGTAATGTTTTTCAACTACTTTGGAAAGTAGTATGGAGGTTCCTCAAAAAACTCCACATAGACTCCCCTATGATCCAGCAATCCCACTTTTGGGCATTTATCCAAATGTTCACAAACAAGACCACACTAAAGCTACCAGCACGACTATGTTTATTTCGGCATTATTTACCATAGTTAAGATATGGAGCCAACCCAGATGCCCCTCAGTAGATGAATGGATCAAGAAAATGTGGTGTATATATACAGTGGAATTCTGTTCCTCCATTAGAAAGAATGAGATTGCCCCATTTGTTAGGAAATGGAAAGACTTGGAAAAAAATTATATTAAGTGAAGTAAGCCAGCCCCAAAGAAACATAGGTCCCATGGTTTCCCTTATTTGCAATAGCTAGTATATGTCTGAGTCAAGCAGAAAAGATCAGATAAGTTGATGTTAAGGAAATGAAGCCTAAGGTATATATTTAAATGTTTTTTTTTCATGCGATTTGTTTCTAACACATTTATAAGATGATTTCTACGTTGCCTTGTACGTTCCTCCCCCATGATATAACCCCTGCCTTCACTGTATTTGATGTTCGCATAATTTTTGAAGGGGAAGGGAAAAAACAAATCGTTTAACCAGGGATTCAGGTGGACCCATTGCAGCAATGAGATATACAAGTCGTTATGTCAAAACGAACTTTACAAGTTTGGTGGGGGCAAAGGAGGATTGGATGGAGGGCCGGGGGGTGAATGGGAAGGGATGGGAAGGGGAAACTAAGGAAGAAGCTACAATGCTTGAAAAGGAATGTACTCATTATCTTGCCCAGGTAATTGTAACCCCTCTGTACAGTATTTTCAGACACACACAAAGGAAACAAATTAGAACAATCTTGAATCAGTACTAATGATGCAACACTAGGTCCTTGAAAAACAGGAGCAGGCCTAACCAAAACCCAGTAGACAAAAATAATACAAATTAGATTAAAGAAGTAAATAAATCAGAGTCTCAAAAAAAATACAAGAAATCATAATTGACTTTTATATACTAGTAGCTCACAAAATCACTCAATGAATGTCAATGTAGATATTTTTAGAAATAGACTCAAGCAGCACAAACCAGTGAACAAAAAAAATCTAGAATTCTAAGAAACAACATTCTGTTTGAGTTTTAAAAAATTTCTCTGTTATTATTAAGGTGATTAATAGAGGGATTGCAATTAATAAGTCATGTAATGAGTACATTTCCTTTTATGGAATATCTTCAGTTCCCTCACTTGTTCCTCATCCCTCCCTCCTGTCCCCATCCATGTGTTAAATCACCAATGTTCAATGAACTCCACTACTGCAATTTTCACCCTTTTCCCTAAAGCTCTGTGCCCACCTCCCACCTTCCTGAAGACGTACAATGAATATACCATGCATAGGTAAAGAAGACAGAATCATCACACGCTATAACGAACAACAAACACAAAAACAAAAAAGGAGTCTTTTGTTTCCATATCTCATAGTTTGAGTATGTATATCATGTTATATAAATATAATTGTTTTTATCATAAAATCAATTCAGGAATTAAGGTGTGATAACTTATAATGTTGCTTTCTATTTAATAATTCTTTTTGTTTTTACATTAAAGATGTCGTGAAGTTCAAGTCCTAATGAAATTTGAATGTTCAGATTTAATGTTAAAATTTCAAAATGTCTAACAGTTCCATTTTGGCAACCAAAATGAAGAACAGTGATGTTTTATCCTCATGAATGTCATTATTTCATGTGCAAAAAAGGAAAATAAATGTAATATTAAGTCAGTGGAAATAAGAAATCAAATATTATACAATATTAATTCAGTGGAAATAAGAAATAAAATACTTATGCAATGCCTCAATTCCAGAGATTATGAGATCTATTGATAAAAGTAATAAAACTTGTAAAGTTGGTTTTTTCGACATAACATCTTGTACATCTCATTGTTGCAATGGATCCACCTATATGCTATTTAAACAATGTGGGTTTTTTTCCCTTCCCCTCCAGAACTTATACCAATGGGGAGATGGAAAGGGATGGAAAGGGGAAACAAAGGAGAAGGCAACAATGCTTGATAAGAAATGTACCCATTACCTTATCCATGTAATTGTAACCCCTCTGTACGGTATTTTCACAATTAAAAAAAAGAAATAATAAATAATTTTAAAAACTCAGGACTGGCAAAAAATGTATTTTAAGAGAAAAAGACTAATAAAACTTGTTTTAAGTAGATTACTTAAGACATGAAGCAAGTGATAATTTTCTTTTCTAGGTGAAGTTGATATAGAAATCAAAGCTCAAAGATTCCAGAGTTCTGTGTGCTTGATATATGTCAATTTACACATATGCTTGACTCATCTCAACGTTATTTGAAGATAAATGAGAACAGGACTAGAATAAAAATAGTCAATCAAATGTTTAGATTTATTTTGTGACTAAATATGTCTTTTTATATCTATTTATTATATTTGAATAATGTGGTAAATTTATTTAAGTCACATCAACAATAATGAGAAATAAACAGCCCCTAGCTCCTTAAAAGACAGTAAGACAAAAAGGAAACAACAAAGAAAAAAATTGAACCTCATTTTGCACGTGGTCTTTGTATACTGTGGTGCTTTGTAATTGTGGATTATGTGACTATCCCATGAATCTGGGCTCAAATCACAAGGACTACTGGAAGAAAATTTCAAAATCTAGATCAGCTAACACAGCTGTGCAGTTTTTTGTGGGTTTCACTACAGTAGCAGCTGGCCATAAACTGTACAAAGGAAATAATTCTACTGCTTTGCAGTCAAGAATGTGATGAAAAGCATTCTTTTATCTTGTTAGATGAAATAAGAAAACCACACTTGAAAAGCTTACTAAGGGGAGGGGGACCAAGATGGCGACGGGGCAGTAGGGAAACGCCACAGCTCTCTCCAACCAAAAAGAGAGTTTGAGTTCCAACGCTTAATCTCCCCAAGAGACCGACAACAACAAAAAGACGAACACTCAGAGAAAAACCAGAGGTGGAAAATAACAAAAAAAGAAAGAGAGGAAAAGAAGAATTTCAGAACAGAGAAGAGCGAAGACCCCTCCCCCAACCTTTACTGGCTGCGTGGCAGTGCGCCAAGCCACCGGCCAGCCGGCCCGGTGGGGGCTGCCGGAGCCCCAGAGACACAGGGGGCCGTTTGCAGATCACCAGGTACTGGTTTGCAGAACAGCAGATCGCCAGGAACAGAGAAACCTACCAGCTGGGAGTCTCCACGAGGATCCCACACCCACTCCTCACTCTCCACCAGGGCAGAGAGGCTCCATCCCACCAAAGCCACCCCGGCACCAGCAGCGCGACAAAGGGACCTGTCGGGAGACCACCCGCCCGATCGCGATCGCAACGACCTGGCCGGGGCCGCCCGCATCCCAGAGACACAGGGGGCTGCCTGCAGATCACCCGCTCAGAAGCCTGAGGCACCGGTGTCAGACCCACCGGATCTCTACAACCCGCGAAGAAGCCGCCTGAGCATGGACACTGTTGACCCGACAACTTCGATAGAGGCAGAGATAGAAAAGAATCACACAGAGCCACCACCGCCCAACCCAGCCCCCAACCACCCCAACTGAACTCGTATTGCAACAACAACTGATGACCTACACCACACAGAAACAACCAGCTCCAGGGTGAGTACCCCACAGGGGACAGTGTATCCCTCAAGGGAGACCAGAGCTGGAGGGAATCCCCAGACCCTGACCTAGACTCCCTACCCCAACACCCGGACCACAGGACCCACTAAAACTGGGAACTGTTCGAGAGCTCCACCAGCCCGTGGAGCACACTCTGCTGGCCAGGTCAGAGCAAGAGTGCCCCTGGAAGGGAGCTTAAATGCCCAAGCCAGGAACAGTGCCCCTGGGTCAAGACTACCAACAGTAGAAGAAATTTGAACTGTGTCCTCCAGGCTACATAACCTAGGTGGTATACACATCAGCACAGGCCTAACAAGCGCGCTCCAGGCTGGGGCCGGAACCAGGCCCGGGGATCTGGCACCTGGACAACACAACCAACTCCTCCCAACTGAAGTAAAAAGCTGAGCATACGCCTCAAAAGAGGGGAGAAAATCAGGAAACAACACTCGCCAGGAAGCACACCTGTGACAACAAAAGACCTGGAGGCTCAGGACAAGAGAAGCCCAAACCCCACCAAAACTCCACCCATATACCCTAGGCTGGGAATTGGGCAACACAGGCTGCCAGCACCTGATAGTAAGCAGGAGCTCAGGCTGATAAGGCGGCTCAGCAATAGAGTGATAGTCTTGGATGTATGAGGCCCTGGATCTGATTCCTCAGCATCACAAAAGCAAAAAGGTTCAGAAGTGATGCTGTGGCTCAAATGGTAGGGTGTCAGCCTTGAGCTGAAGAGCTGAGGGACAGCACCCAAACCTAGAGTTCAAGCCCACAACCAGCCCAAAACAAACAAACAAAAACACATCAGGAGCCCATAGCAGACTCCAGTATTTGGGAGAGTGCATCCAGAGCATCTGATCTTCCCAAGAGCACCCATAGGAGCAAACACAAGCAGCCTAGGCGGGAATTGCCAGCAATCTACAGCAGAGAGCTGAGAATCCTAAGTAAGAATATCAGCTGGAAATAGGCTCCCAACAGAACCCAGATCAGGCACAGACTCTCTACCAATACAGAATCAGCAACCAAGCACAGACAGACACACCAAAACAAAATTGAAGAGCAGTCTCCTGAACCCCCATGCGAAAATCACAGAGAAAAATCACAAGGTTTACCACCACCCAGGACAGCAAGCTCACCTCAAAAGCCAGCAGCCATGTAGGGGAGAGCCCCAGTGGGAGCAAAGCAGGAATGGAAAGCTACATCCAAGGGTTGCTGGAGGCAATGACTCAAGAAATAAAGCAAGAAATTGATCAGAAATTGGAAGAGCACAAGGATGAACTATCAAAAGAGATACAGCATATCAAACAAGAGTTGGATGCAAAAATAGAAGCTGCACAAACCTCAGTAAGAAGTGAGATAAACGCCAAAGTAGAGGTAATGCATACCTCATTGAGAGGTGAGATCAGTACTCTGAGAACCAACATTGAATCCATAAAGGGATCCATTTCCTCCATGCAAACCACAATAGAAGCCACGGTCAACAGACTGAATGAAATGGAAGGTAGAGTGTCAGATACAGAAGACAGAATACACCAACTGGACCAAAAAGTGACAGATATGGAAAAATCACTCAAATTAAACCAAAGGGAAATTCAAGAGCAAGCAGATAATGCCAAGAAACTTAACCTTCGTATAATCGGAGTGGACAAAGGTGAGGAATTCCAGAGCAAGGGAATGCAACACCTATTCAACAAGATAATCAATGAAAATTTTCCCCACCTCAAAAACGACCATCTTAACTACATTACAAAAGCTTACAGAACACCCAACAAGCAAGATCCCAGGAGAAACACTTCTAGACACATTATAGTAAAAATGATAGATTTGAATAACAAGGAAACAATCCTGCATGCAGCAAAAAGGAAGAAGGAGCTATACTACAATGGGAAAAAAAAATAGAATCACTGCAGATCTCTCCACACAAACAATGAATTCAAGAAAAGCCTGGGAAAGCACCATACGAGCCCTGAGAGCCAATAACTGCCAACCCAGACTAATATACCCGGCAAAGCTAGCATTCACATTCGATGGAGAACTGAAAACTTTTAATAGCAAAAAAAAAACTAAATGAATACATAAACATTAAGCCAGCATCACAAAGAATTCTAAGAGGGGGGACACAACCTGAAGAAAGCAACCAGGAACTTGGACCTGCCCCAAACAGGCGTTACTCAAAGTCCAACTGAGCAAGCACAGGAGGAAAGGAAAGAAGAAAAACTTAGGAAAACGGAATGGCAGGGACAACAATGCATCTCTCTATACTTTCTCTTAATATATATGGGCTGAATTCGCCAATTAAAAGAAAACGAACTGAGGACTGGATCAGAAAACAAAACCCATCCATCTGTTGCCTTCAGGAGACCCACCTCTCAGCCAAACATACAAACAAACTCAGTGTGAAGGGGTGGAAAAGGATCTACCAATCAAATGCTCCCAGTAAGAAAGCAGGTGTAGCTATCCTCATATCTGAAAAAATAAACTTTTCATTAAAATCAGTACAGAAAGACAAGGACGGACACTACATATTAATAAAGGGAATAATCCAAGAGGAGGCTATAACCATCATCAACTTATATGCCCCAAATATTGGTGCACCCAGATATGTCAAACAAATGCTCTCAAACTTACAGAATAAAATAGATCCCAATACGATAATACTAGGAGACTTTAAAACGCCACTCTCACCAAAGGACAGGTCTACCAACCAGAGGATTGGCAAAGAAGCTACCGAATTGAGTGAGTCCATACTTCAAGCGGAATTAACTGACATCTACCGAGTATTTCACCCTAAACAACACAGTACACATTCTTCTCAGCAGCTCATGGAACTTTCTCCAAAATAGACCATATCATAGTTCATGCAAGGAACTTAAGCAAATACAAAGGGATCGACATAATCCCCTGAATCCTATCTGACCACAGTGGAATCAAGCTAGCTCTCAATAACAAAGCATACCGCAGAAATTTCTCTAATACATGGAAATTGAACAGCACACTCCTTAACAATGCCTGGGTAGCAGAAGAGATCAGAGAAGAAATAAAACATTTCCTACAACTCAATGAAAATGAAAACACCTCACAAAGAAACTTGTGGGACACAGCAAAAGCAGTCCTGAGGGGCAAATTTATTGCCCTCAGTGCCCACTTCAAGAGAATGGAGACAGACCAAGTAAATAATCTCATGTTGCAATTAAAACAGCTAGAAAAACAAGAAAAAATTGGACCTAAAGCTACCAAACTCATTGTACGAAGCCAATATCACACTCATCCCCAAACTAGGCAAAGACTCAACCAAAAAGGAGAATTACAGGCCAATTTCCTTGATGAACACAGATGCAAAGATCCTTAACAAGATTCTAGCTAACAGAATCCAGAAACACATAAAAAACATAATACACTATGACCAGGTAGGCTTCATCCAGAGACACAGGGATGGTTTAACATACGTAAGTCAATAAATGTAATCCAACGTATGAACAGAGCCAAGGTCAAGAATCACATGATTATCGCCACAGATGCAGAAAAGGCCTTTGATAAAATTCAACATTCATTCATGCTAAAAGCTCTGGAGAAAATAGGAATAGAAGGAACATTTCTAAAAACAATAAAAGCCATTTATTATACTTAATGGGGAAAAGCTACAACCAATTCTCCTTAAATCAGGAACAAAGCAAGGATGCCCACTGTCTCCACTTCTCTTCAATATAGTCCTAGAACCCTTAGCCAGGGCAATAAGGCAAGAAAAAGACATTAAAGGGATCCGCATAGGGAAAGAAGAAGTTAAACTATCCCTTTTTGCAAACGACATGATACTATAGCTCCACGATCCCAAAAACTCCATCCCCAAACTCTTAGAAATCATAAATCACTTCGGCAAAATAGCAGGATACAAAATAAACCCACAAAAATCAGTTGCCTTCCTATACACTGATAATGTACAGGAAGAGAGGGAAATAAAGGGAGCAACCCCATTCACAATAACCTCCCCAAAAATAAAATATTTAGGAATTAACCTAACCAAAGATGTAAAAGAACTATTTAATGAGAACTATAAAAAGTTAAAGAAAGAAATTGCAGAAGACACTAGGAAATGGAGAGACCTTCCATGCTCCTGGATAGGCCGACTTAATATAGTAAAGATGGTAATACTTCCAAAACTAATATACAAATTCAATGCAATTCCTATTAAAATCCCAATGACGTACATCACTGAAATACAGAAAACAGTCCAAAAATTCATATGGAACAAAAGACCTAGTATAGCCAAAACAATTCTAGGGGATAAAGACAATATGGGAGGGCTATCCATGCCGAACTTCAAACTCTACTACAGAGCTATAATAACAAAGACAGCATGGTACTGGCACAAAAACAGACCCGAAGACCAATGGAACAGAATAGAAGATCCAGAAATAAATCCACAGGCCTACAGCCAGCTGATATTCGACAAAGGAGCCAAAGACGTACAATGGAAGAAACACAGCCTCTTCAACCGCTGGTGCTGGGAAAACTGGGCAGCCACATGCAGAAAACTAAAAGTGGACCCAGCCTATCACCATGCACCAACATCAACTCAAAATGGATTAAAGACCTTAACATTAAACCTGAATCTCTGAAACTACTGCACGACAGAGTAGGAGAGACACTTGAACTAATAGGCACAGGAAGGAACTTCCTGAACAGAGTCCCAGGGTCACAACAAGTTGGAGAGAGACTCGACAAATGGGACTACCTTAAAATAAAAAGCTTCTGCACAGCTAAATCTATCTCAACTAAGCTAGAAAGACAACCAATGAATTGGGAAAAAATATTAACCAGCAATATATCAGACAAGGGGTTAACATCCTGTATATACAGGGAGCTCAAGAAACTAATCCCTCCCAAACCTAACAAACCAATTACTAAATGGGCAAGGGAACTAAAGAGGGACTTCTCAAATGAAGAAATAAAAATGGCAAAGAAACACATGAGGAAATGTTCATCATCCCTGGTGGTGAAGGAAATGCAAATAAAGACAACCCTGAGATACCACCTTACCCCAGTCAGAATGTCCCACATCCACAAATCAGCCAACGACAAATGCTGGAGGGGATGAGGAGAAAGAGGAACCCTATTACACTGCTGGTGGGAATGTACACTTATACAACCACTTTAGAAAGCAGTCTGGAGGGTCCTTAGAAAGCTAAAGATTGACCTCCCTTACGACCCAGTCATACCACTTCTAGGCATCTACCCTGAACAACAGGAACCAATATACAAGGACACGTGCACCTCCATGTTTATTGCAGCACTGTTCACAATAGCTAGGATATGGAAACAACCTAGATGCCCCACCACAGATGAATGGATCCAAAAATTGTGGTATCTATACACAATGGAATATTATGCAGCCATTAGAAATGACAAAATAATGGCATTTGCAGGGAAATGGATGGAGCTAGAAGGAATCATGTTGAGCGAGGTTAGCCAAGAACGAAGAGACAAACGGTACATGGTCTCCCTGATAAGTGGATGCTAAATCCAAAATGTTATGTGATACGACAAAACTAACAGGACTTAAGAAACAAAGAACTCCCACTCATCTGGTTGAACCACTACTAAATATCCCCATGCTGCTGATCACAAATATGTTATATAACATGTGAACACTGTTATATATTACAGACTGTGATAGACAATTTGCTCCAGGAAAGTTAGAATGAACTTGTGACTTTGAAATTATGTAATCACTTAATCACAATCAAAAAAAAAAAAAGAACCTCGGGGAAGGGAGGGAGGGAGGGGATGGTAGGGGGAAAACAATGGAGAGGGTAACAATGTTCAAGAGGAAGTGTACTCATTACCTCACTCATGTAACTGTAACCCTCTGTATAGTATCTTTACAATAAAAAAATATTGCAAGAATTATATAAAATATTCTTTTATACTCTTCATCTGGATTCCCTAAATATCAACTTGTTAATATATTTGCTTTATCATTCTCTCCTTCTCTACATACATACTTTTCTCTTTGTCATTTGAAAGTACGATGTGTATGTGTTCCTTCATCTCTAAATACTTTATTTATTCGTCAAAAACCAGGACACAATTGTTAACATTAATATAGCACTGTTTCCTAATTTTTTAAATTATACAATTTGCATTCAAATTTCATGAAGTTCTCTACCTTCTTTAATCAGGAATAGAGTGTAGACTAGTTCTTTTTGTAGCACACACCATGGTTTGTGTTTGTCTGATTTTTTTTTCCTGGAGGAACACTGCCATTTACATTTGGTAGGAGCACCAGAAGTGGTGTCCTGTCAATGAGTCATGTGACAAATATGTAGGGAAATATCACTTTTTTTTTCTTGTCTTGGGCCTTGAAATTGTTCTGGGCACAGCTGTTCCTGAGCTTTTCTGCCCAAGGCTAGTGCTGTACTACATTGAGCAACAGCACCACCTCTGGTTTTCTGGTGGTTAATTGGAAATAAGTGTCTCATGGACTTTCCTGAGCAGGCTGATTTTGAACTGCAAGTCTCAGATCTCAGCCTCCTGAGTAGCTAGGATTACAGGTGTAAGCCACTGGCACCCAGCTCAGGATCCTTGATCTATTTGTTATTTTTCTGCCTTTTGTGTTTGAGTTTGTCAAATATTAAACTTCGTGAGTTCAAGATTATCTAATTTTTATCAGGTTTTAAAATACAGAAGACCTGGTATGGTGGTTTACACCTGTTGTCCTAGTAATTATGAGGCTGAAGCAAGATAATTTCAAGTTCATATCCTGGGTTAGATTAGGAAGACCACGTTTCAAAAAAAGTAAACCCAAAAGAACAACAAAAATTTTTAAAAAAAGGAAAGGGGAAAAGGTATATGGAATAGATACTGTTTTCAAGCATTACAGAACACAGGGTGTTTTTAGGCTTGGTTTCTATCATTAATGTATTTGAGAAGACTTTGGTGTTTTGTTGTTATCTGATCTAGATTTCTATAAATGTAGGATTGATTTTTCCTGATGTAACTTTCCATATATGTATTTGCTGTTCAAGTTTTGGGTAGAATTTTTTTTTAAGATTTCTGTTTTACAAAAGACCTAGAATATCCAAAGCAATTACAGGTAAAAGAAACAACACAGGACAGATCACGATACCAGATTTCATGCTCTACTACAGAGCCATAATAACAAAGACAGCTTAGTACTGGCAAAGTAACAGACCCGAAGACCAATGGAACAGATTAGAAAATTAAAATCACATACCTACAGTCAGCTGATATCTGACAAAGGAGCCAAAGATATACTGTGGAAAACTATTGGTGCTAGGAAAACTGGGTGGACACATACAGAAAACTAAAAGTAGACCCTAACCTGTCTCCCTGCACTAACATCAACTCAAAATGGACTGTAGGACAGAGTAAGAGAGGCAATTGTACTTGCAGGCACAGGCAGGAACTTCCTGAACAGATTCTCAGGATCACAACAAATTGGAGAGATACTTGACAAATGGGACTACCTTAAAATAAAAAGTTTCTGCATAGTTAAAGAAATAGCAACCAAACTAGAAAGACAGCCAACTAATTGGGAAAAAATTATTTACCAGCAATATATCAGAGAAAGTATTCATTATATACAGGGAACTTAAGAAACTATCCCCTCCCAAATCTAACCAATGATTAAATGGGAAAGCAGCTAAAGAGAGACTTCTCAGAAGAGATAAAAATGGCAAAGAAACAAATGAGGAAATGTTCACCACCTTACCCCAATTAGAATGGCCTACATCCTAAATTCAGCCAACAACAAATGCTGGCGGGGATATGGAGAAAGAAGAACCCTACTGCATTACTGGTGGGAATGTACACTAATACAACCACTTTGGAAAGCAGTCTGGAGGGTCCTTAGAAAGCTAAATATAGACCTCCCATATGACCCAGCCATACCACTCCTAAGCATCTACCCTGAGCAACAAGAACCAGGATACAAGGACACTTGCTCCTCCATGTTTATTGCAGCACTGTTCACAATAGCCAAGATATGGAAACAACCCAGATGCCCCACTACAGGTGAATGGATCAAAAAATTGTAGTACCTATATAAAATGAAATATGCAGCCATTAGAAAGGACAAAATAATGGCATTCACAGGGAAATGGATAGAATTAGAACAAATAATTTTGAACAGGGTAAGCCAAGATCAAAGAGACAAATTGCAAATGGCTCCCTGATATATGGATGTTAAATCCAAAATGCAAGGATATAACAAAATAAACAGGACTCAAGAAACAAAGGACCTCTACTTAATTTGTCATATCATTTCTAAATGACTCCATGTTCTTGATCATATATATATTATATATATATGCCATATATATGTGCACATCTGAGGGAAGCTACGAGGAGGACACAGAATCAGAGGGTAACGGGAATATACACGATAGCGGGCCCATCAGCTACACCTGACATTGATGAAAATGAACTAAGCAACTCAAGGGCAGCAATGGGAAGGAGGGAATGAGAGGGAACGAGGGACTAGCTTACACTAAACAAAAGGAAAGAAAGGTACATATCACCCGATTTGGAAGAAATGGTTGTATTGTCAAAGCTTATAGAATTCACAAACTTTTTAGACCATGATAATGACAATTTTGCATTGTGAAGGTTAAAATGTGTATATGATTTTAACTAAATATTATTATTCCACAATAGTGTGAAATTTGTGAATTTTATTTAATCACTTAATCTCAATTAAAACTATTTAAAAAAATTATTACCCTTTGGACTATATTCTAGCAATTCATAATGTGATATGATTTTTTTCTGTATTTCTATATCTAGTCCAATTTCCATAAGGGATTTTGATATGTTAAAAATAATTTCTTTTTTCTCAAAATTATATTAAATGCTAATAAAGAAAACTGGAAAAGAATAGAATTTAAAATCAGAAAAAAATATTTCTGTTTTAAAATTGGTTTGGATTTGTTAGAGGGTAGAAAAGCCAATGTAGAGAATTTATTTAGAATAGTGTTTTATATGAAAAACAAAATTAATCATCAGTACTTTGGCATTTCTTTTCAAGAAAAGAAAACTTGTAAATGGGATCTTTTTTTTTTTTTTCTATTGTGGAAAGCATGGCTTTTCTTAGCCATGAGAAAATGGTAGTATAATGTTACTGGTGCAAGTATTGAAGCTATTAATGCTCTGAATTTCTTGATTTCATGATCCCTTTTTGTTTTGGTCAGTCATGGGGCTTGAACTCAGGGTTTGGGCCCTCTCTGTGAGCTTCTTTGTTCAAGGCTAGTGCTCTACCATTTTGAGCCACAGCCTACTTCCAGTTTTCTGGTGGTTCATTGGAGATAGTGTCTCATAGACTTTCCTCTCTGGGCTGGCTTTGAACTGTGCTCCTCAGATCTCAGCCTCCTGTGTAGCTAGGATTACAGGTGTGAGCCACTGGTGCCTGGGCAGGATCTCTTTTAAATAAATAATTTGATTTTATGGCAAATGTTTTGAAAAGCTTTTACAAATAAAAAAAGTCAATAAACAAGGGTTAAAATGATTAAAAAGATGTAGTCCTTTAGAACTACATCTTAGGAAATTATACTCTAGTAGAAAAAAGTAGGTTCTCAGAAAGCAGGACTATGGGCAGAAGGGAAAGTGGGCAGGTGATTGAGGGTGTACCACACCATCCAGGAGACTGGATGTGGCCAAACACAGGAAGAGGCTTGGGTTCTCTTATCTTATTGCATTGTCACCTTTTCCTAGACCAGTGGACAGGTTTGATCGAGACAGGCCACTGAGAGGACGTGGAGGCCCAAGAGGGGTCATGTGAAGCAGAGGCAGAGGTGGTCCTGGGAACAGAGTTTTTGATGCATTTGACCAGAGAGGGAAACGAGATTTTGAAATATACAGTGGGAATGATAAAATGTAAGTCACTTTATAAATGCTATTTTCCACATAAGTTTCAGTAATATATGAATCTGTTAATTATGTATTAGTATTTAACCAACTTCATATCAGTATGGTATTACTCTGTGAAAGGATGATCCTGGGACAACTTTTATGGTCCACTTTTTCTGATGTAGAAATTGACTAGAGCATCAATTGTAGGTTAAAGGAATACTCTTCATTTCTCTAGAGCTATTAGAATTGAAGACAGCATGTGTGGATATGGATCTGTTACCTGGGGATTAGGTAAAGGCTCTAGGTAAGGAGTGAATTTGTGTCCTCTGAAAGCCTATGAGGAAGTGGAAATCTATGTACTTTTATTTGCTTATATTGAGAATTGTGATAGTTGAATTATGCTTTATGATTATATATCCCTAAGCAGAGGCTGATTTGGAGCTTTGATTTACTGAGATAATTTTTTTTGGTATAAGTACCTAGGTGAAAACTTTTTGTTGTTGTTGGTGGTGGTGGTGGTGCTGGTGGTGGTCATGGGACTTTGAACTTCGGGCCTGGGTGCTATCCCTCAGCTCTTCAGTTGAAGGCTAGCTCTCTACCACTTGAGCCACAGCACCACTTCCAGTTTTTAATGGTTTACTGGAGATAAGAGTCTCATGGACATTCCTGCCCGGGCTCTCTTTGAACGACAATCCTCAGATCTCAGCCTCCTGAGAAGCTAGGATTACAGGCCTGAGCCACGAGTGCCCAGCTTCTAGGTAATAACTTTTTAAAACAAGTTTGTTCTGTTGCATTTAGATTTGAAACTGCTTTTAAAGATCTTTTTAATTTTATATTAGCTAAATGATTTGTGACAGATGTCTACATACTTGCTGATGCCCTAACAAGTATATGGCATAGCATATTTATGTATGTCTGAAGAAGCTTTCTAAATACCCACATATTATATACTTTTCTGAGACTTTTCAGAGTTTTTTTAGCTTCTTGGTATTGCATCTTACTTTATAGTCATTTGTAGATGTGGGTTGCAGCTGCAAGAGAAGTTTCTCTGTATTTTGCTCCTGTTAGACATTTCTCTATGACTTCATGATACTTTAGATCTTTGCCTAGATCTAGATTCTGCTAGAGTAGGTATGTGTTTGGTTTTACAGTAATGTTGGCCTTCATGGTGTCTGCTGAGCAAGTGAAAGGATATACTGTAGGGCAAGGCATGGTGTAGAGCAAGAAAATGTGTAAGACCACCTTTCAATAAATTAGAAAACTTGATGAATCTCTACTTCCATTTTTCTTCTTTTATAGAATCTAAGCTTTTTATGCAATCTTGTTTTTATTTGTTGTTAGTATTATTCTGGAGAAAGTTCCAGGGTGACCTGGAGTTCTCTGTGTCCTAGGCTGGCCTCTAACTTGTGAGCCTGCTACAGCCACCTCCTGAATGCTAGTGTTCCACTATGTTCCACTATGCCAGACAGAACTTTTTTCCTTGAGTATTTGTTCTAAAAGACAAATGTATAAAACAATAATGCCAAAAGTAAAATTAGGTTTACTACCATTCTCTTCTATGGGACCTGAACAGAAAGTTTTTGAGTGGTTGCTCAATCTGGAATTCCATAGTTTCAATGATCTTTTGTTTTACTTCAATTATATGCCTGTATGTATGTATGTGTATATATATATATATATATATATATATACACATAATATCTATACGTGTGTATGTAGAGGTGGCTGTGCCACTTGTGAGGATTCCAAGAGTGGTGTTAGAAAGACATGTCTTGTGGCATTCATTTTGGGTTTGTTTGTGACAGGAATTTAGGTGATGATAGTTTATAAATAAGTCTTAGAGTAAGATACTTTAGTATGTGCAGGATCTGGGGCTTGAACTTAGGGCCTGGGTACTGACCCTGAGTTTTTGTGCCTAAGGCTAGCACTCTACTTGAGCCATGTATGCCTCACTTCTGGCTTTTTGGAGATAAGAGTCTCACTGATTTTCCTGCCCAGCCTGGCTTTGAACCACAATCCTCAGATCTCAGCCTCCTAAGTAGCTAAGATTACAGGTATAAGCCATCAACATCAGGTAAGACTCACTTTTTGTGGTTGTGGTTGTAGTTGTGGTTGTTGTTTAATTGTTTCTGTAGTTTTCAGAGCTGAGGTCTGAACTTAAATTCTTGCACTTGCCAGGCAAGTTTACTTTCATTGAGCTAAGTTCCCAGCCCCTCCTGTTTTTTATTAATCAGCTGATGTGCAGTAAGTGCTGTCATGTGAACTTTGGATCTGTGAGGAAGTGAAGGAGAAGTGATGTGCAGTGCATCCCTTGCTCATGCCGAACACACTGGCAGCAGTGATTAGAATGAAGGACAGACTCACGTGACTGAGTAGTTCTGACAGTTTTGAGTTTCCTTGGTATGGAGTGTCATCAATATCATTTAAAAAATAGTATTTTGATAAAAGCATAATAGACAATCACACATGAGTTTTCAATAATACTGCCTTAGAGTTTATACTGTAGAGAGCAGGTAATTGTATGTTATCAGGTAACAGTTGATGAAACTCCATCCACTGTTAGAGATTTGTGCTCAGTGTGAAGGCTGACTACATTTGAGGTGGGTCCTAAAAGCTTTGAAATGTTCAACAGCATTTTTGGAGCATAGTCACACACACAAATAGGCATGCTTTTCTCTAGGATAACAAGTCAAAGTATAGACAGAGTCTCTAGGGCTGTTTCTTGTAATGAACTTAGCATTGTCAGTTTGCTTTCAGCAGAACATTATTTGTCAAAACAAGTTGTTGCTCATCTTGAAATAAGCTTTGTAGATTTGATCACATGGTTCAATAAGCTGGGACTACAACATGAATTTTGAATTTATTCATAAAATAATTTGGGTCAACACAAAGGGTAGATCTGTGATTTTTCCCCTCTGTAAAATCAGTTCACTGCCCAAGTTTAACAAATGATGATTTTTATAGTCTCAGGTGTTTATATTTCCCTTTTTCTTTTTCCCCACATCTTTTTAGTCATTAATTGCCAAACAGTACAAACTGTAAGCCTATAGGGTTTTATTGTGTGTGTGTGCCGGTCCTGGAGCTTGGGCTCTGGGCATGGGCTCTGTGCCCTGAGCTTTTGTACTTAAGGTTCGTGCTATTCTGTTTGAAGCAAGCCACAGCTCCACTTACAGCTTTTTTTGGTAGTTTGAGATGAGGCTCATGGACTTTCCTTTTTAGGCTGGCTTTGAACAACAGCACACAATCTCAGCCTCCTTAGTAGTTAGGGTTGTAGTCACAAGCCATTGACGACTCATTTTGTGTTTTAATCTTGGTTTGTTTCATGGCAAGAGAACAAAAAAAAATATTGAAATAACTTAGCATTGCCATTCTGCTAGATTTGGGACTACTGGGTGCTTAAAAATGAAGTGACCCACTGGGGTTTGGATGATGGGTAGATGTGAGCATTTATAAAGGGGCCTCAACTAGGTGTGTGTCCTTCTATACATTGAATACATTTGATTTAGGATCTTGTTTAAAGCCAGGCACCAATGGCACATGCCTGTAACCCTAGCTACTCAAGAGGCTGAGAGCTGAGGATCATGGTTGAAAGCCAGCCCTGTTAAGAAAGTTTGTGAGATCCTTATCTCTAACCACCAAAACGCTGGAAGTGGAGCTGTATCTAAAGTGGTAGAATCCTAGCCTTGGGCAAAATACCTCAGGGGAAGTAGCTAGGCCCTGAGTTCAGGCCCAGGACCCACAAACAAAAAAGAAAAGAAAAACATCTTGTTCATTAAGTAAAAGTTTTTAAGAGCACAGATCTGTAGCCAAATTATATTTGACAAAGGAGCCAAAAGACACACACTGGAGAAAAAACTCTCCAACAAATGGTGTTAGGAAAATGGGTCATCCTCTTAGGATACTGAAAATGGGCCTTTTGTCACCTTCTAAGAACAAAATCAAAAAACTCCAAGAGGAACAGAGAGCTCAAAATGAGAACTGAAGTTTTAAATCTACTACAGAAAAATATAAGAAAACTTCTGAAACTTAAAGATACAAGCAATTATTTTTTGAATACGACTCCAGAGAATGGGAACAAACATGGGCAAATGGGATAGTATCCAATTAAGAGTTTTTTTTCACAGCAAAAGAAGCGACCAGAATCAAGAGACAACCCAAAAAATATTTGCCAGCTATTCAACAAATAAAGGATTGATATCCATACTATACAGAAGACCGAAATTAGACATCAAAAAACCCACAAATAATGCAATTACATAGTTTTCAGAAGAAGAAAGAAATGGCTAATAAAGTCATCAGGAAATGTTCAACAGCCTTAGCTATAATAAAGAACATGCAAATTAAAACTGCAATAAGATTCCATCTACTTCAGTTAGAATGACAGCCACCAAGAAAATGCTGGCAAGATGAATTAGAAAAGGAATCTTCATAGTCTTTTGGTGGGAATGTAAACTAGTGCAATCATTATGGATATCAGTCTAAAAATAAACCCTTCCAAAGACTCCACTATACCAGTATGAGGCGTATGTCAATAGAATAAATCAATAAAATCAATATACCAGAAAGACACCAGAATAATTTATGTTTATTACAGCACTGTGCACAATAGCCAAATGATGGAATCAGCACCTAGAATCTTCTTTTTTTTTATTTTTTTGGTCGGTCATGGGCCTTGAACTCTGGGCTTGAGCACTATCCCTCAGTTCTTCAGCTCAAGGTGAGCGCTCTACTGCTTGAGCCAGAGCGCCACTTCTGGTTTTCTAGTGGTTTATTGGAGATCAGAGTCTCACGGACTTTGCTGCCTGGGCTGGCTTTGAACCGTGATCCTCAGATCTCAGCTTCCTCATCCTCAGTAGCTAGAATTACAGGCGTGAGCCACTAGCGCCTGGCATTGGAATCTTCTGGAATGGATAAAGAAGAAGTAGTATTGATGTACCATGGAATGTTACACAGCCATGAAGGAAAATGAAATCATGTCGCTTTCAGAAAAATAGATATAATTAGAGGGCATCATAATGAGCTAAGCTAAAAAAACAAAAAAAAAAAACACACAAGATATGTGTTTTTTCTCCTATATAGAAGCTAGGCCTAAAAAAAATATATGTATTCGTAGTCATGATTCTACTTTTATGTTTATGGGCAGACATACAATTTGAGTCTACAAGACTATTTAAGAGGAGAAGTGGAAGGGGAAAAGAGAGTGAATAATTTTGAGATACATTATAACTATATATGAAAATAACATGAAAGCTGTTGATCAATAGCAAGTTGGGGGAGAGAGAGGCTAGGGTGGAATACTAGTAAGAGGGTTGACTAATTAAGGGGAAAGAGAATGAATATGGTTAAACTAGATTTTTGTCAAAATAAAACTGAAACCTGTTGAAATTGTTTTAAAAAGAGGGAGAAGGATCACATTGTGTGGAAATGTCACAACAAAATCTCCCCTTGTACAACTATCTTATGATAATTTCTTAAATGTCAGGGACTTGTTGCTCACATCTATAGTCCTAGCTATTTAGGAGGTTGAGATCTGAGAACTAAAGTTTGAAACCAACTCACGCAGATGAACCTGAGATAGATATTTTAATCTCTAGTTAAACAGTTAAAAAAAAAGCTGGAAGTGAAGGTATACCTAGTGGTAGAGTGCCAGCCTTGAGAGAAAAAGCTGACAGAGGCAAGAGAGACAGAGAGAGAGAGAGAGAGCCCAAGCTCAAGACTCAGAAACCTGTACAACAAAAGAAAAAGCAAAACCAAAGTGGAAGTTAATCAAAGTTTATGGCAAAAAGAAACTGTGAGATAAAAAAATAGTTATTAATTTTTCTTTGTTGATCATGGGGCCTGAACCCTTGGCCTAGGTGCTGTCCCTCAGCTCTTCAGCTCAATGCTAGTGCTCTACCACTTGAGCCACAACACTACTTCCAACTTTTTCTACTTATGTGGTGCTGAGGAATCGAACCCAGAGCCTCATGCATGCAAGGCAAGCACTCTACCACTGAGCCACCTTCCCAGTCCCTGTTATTAATTATTAAAGAGATGTACAGAGGGGTCACCATTTCATAAGCAGGTAATGAATATATTTCTTTAGTGGCAATTTCACCCCTTCCTTTGCTCTCTTCATTTCCCTCTCCCATCTCTACCTACAAATTGTATAGTTGTATAGTTCATTTTCCTGATAGTGTCTACTGAGTACCACTGCTGCATTTGTTTACCCTTGATTTTTCCATTTCTTTGCCTCCTCTTACCCCCCAAAGACAGATAAAGGAACAAACAGACAAAAAACAAGAAACAAAGACCAAAAAGCAAAAAACAACAGCATCTTCATCAACAATTGGAAAAAATATTAAAAACTTGTTGCCATTTCCTGGCATTCATGTTGATAAATATTATTTTATAGGTTCACCGGCACAGAGGCATTCATTGCACTTTTGGGTCCCTTCCTTAAGAGTACCTCCTTTAATTGTAAGGGTCTTTTAAAACTGATTGCAGTTTCTACATGCTTAGAACACAAAATACTTAAGTTGAGATGTACTTTATTAATTCAGCTTAATTTATATTCACTTTAAATCCTTCAAAAGCCATCATTGAAATTTTTTTTTTCTGCACTAGGATGAAAAATATGCTGGATTCCGTATGTGACTGTAATATTTTCCCAGCAGTATTGGGAACTGAACTTGGCTTGTTAGACCAAGCCTGTGTCACTTGAGCCACACATCCAATTCTACAATTGGATTTTAACAGTTTACTAAAAGTAATATTTCTTTTTCTGGGGCTTCATAAAATGTATTTTTCAAATAATATTAATGTCAATACAGAAAGGAAAAGAATGAGGTCATGTGAATTAAAATTAAAATTTTCATTATGCTGTCATTTCCAGTAGGTAGATGGTATATTAAAATGAAATAGGATATAAATTAATTCAAAGTCTTATTTTGCTGGATTAGTTATTACCAGCTTATTTATAATCATATGTGATCCTTTTTGAAAAATTTGTTTCTACTTTATTGCCATTTTCTGAGTTTGTTCGGATAGTCTTTTTCTTCCCTTTGGGAGTACTAGGTTTGAACTCAGGGCCCTTGCACTAGCCAAGCAGAGGCTCCATCACTTGAGTCATTCCCCCAATCCTTTTTCATTATTTTTTGAATAAAGTAGATTTTTACCCAGGCTAGCCTGACCACAGCCCACCAATAAGAGCTCCCATGTCTGTGTAGCTCATGTGGCAGGTGTAAACATTGCACCAGCATTTTGTTGGTCTTTTACCCCAGTCACACACTGTGGTGCCAGGCCCGACATAGTCTTATTTTAGGGAGTATTTTTAATACTTGTAGTTTAAGAATATTTATAGTTGAGGCTGGGAATGTGGCTTAGTGGTAGAGTGCTCGCCTAGCAAGCCCTCTGTTGGATTCCTTAGTACCACATAAACAGAAAAGGCCAGAAGTGGTGCTGTGTCTCAAGTGATAGAGTGCTAGCCTTGAGTAAAAGAAGCTCAGGAGCAGTGCCCAGGCCCTGAGTTCAAGCCCCAGGACTGGCAAAAAGGAAAACGAAAAAAGAGGATATTTATGGCATTCTCTCTCTTTCCATCTCTCTGTCTCTCTTTCTGTCTCTCATGCTGATCATGATGCTTGAACTCAGGACCTGGGCACGTAAGACCAGTGCTCTACCACTTGAGCTAATTCACTTGAGCTAGTGCTTTAACACTTCGAGCCATAGCTCCATTTCTGGTTTTCTGGTGATTAACTGGAGAAAAGACTCTACATACTTTCCTACCTAGGCTTGCTTTGGACTGTGATTCTTGATCTCAGCCTCCTGAGTAGCTAGGATTGTAGGCATGAGCCACTGGTGCCTGGCCTATAGCCCATTCTTAATTTTAGCTTATTTATGAAAATTTCTATTTATAAAAGAACTTTTCACATTCTGGAAATGTATATGGATAAGAAATTCATTTTGTTGTGGCAGCTGTATGTGTACAGAATTCCTTGAAAAGCAAACCCTTAAGAAATAAGACACTAAACTTGAGCTCAATGACTCCCACTTGTAATCTCTAGAGACTTGGGAGGATCATGGTTTGAGGCTATCTGGGGAAAAAGACTGAATATCAACAAGCCAGGCATGAGGGTATACATCTATAATCTCAGCTATGCAGGAAGCATTAGTAGGAAAATCTTGCTTCAATGCAATGCTCTTAAGTTCAAACCCTGATACTGCTATTTTTGGAAAAAGAACAAATGGGTCATTAAAATTTGTTTTTGTGAGCTTATGTTTGTTAAAGCATTGGTGTAAATTCATTCATATGACTGCAGAGGCTTTTGCTGTTTTTCAGTGGTGTGGAGTTAAGGGCCCCAAAGGAAGAAGCCTTGGAGGAGGAGAAGACCCTGAGTGCCCTGAATGAGGAGTCTCCAGCCAAGTAGGGTGTTTCGCATATTTTTCTCATTGGATTGTAATCTTTTCATACATCTTCTTAATGTATTAATAAGGAGCAATATAGTTGAAGCTATCTAATGAGGAATTTTTTTAACTTAGTCATCTTATTTGGGTTCGGAAACTTACATTCTCATTTTTTTCTGGCTTAACAGTAGATGGCATTGTGTCTTGCCTTATGACCATAGTCATTCTCTGCTTCCTTTTTAAAAATATTTTTGTTATCTTTAGGTATTTGTACAAAGCAGTTTATGAATATAGTGTGTCGATCAATGTTACCCTTTCAGCATTCTTCCCCAATCCTCCAAGCTTCCCCTTCCTTTACTTATCTTAATTCTAGATTATGTATTGAATGTTTTGCAATTTAACAAAGCAATTCATGTGTACTCTGCATCTTGATTTGTGTCACCACATCAACATCTTCACACACCCCATTTTACACACCCTTTCCTTTAATGTGTCTCAATTCTATAGTATGGATTCTTGCCTGCATTCTCCACCCTTCCTCCTTCATCTACCCCTTGCTCCCCAAGACTTCCCTTTTTGATAACACCCATTTTCTGGTTCTTGTTTTGCTGGGCTTTGACTTAAAGTCTACACTATTGCTAATGAGTGATTTAATTTTTGTTTTAGGTACTGGGGTTCGAAATGGAGCTTTGAGCTCTTGCTCAGCTTGCTGACAGCTAGTGGTGTACCACTTGGTTTTTGCTGGTTATTTTGGAAATGGAGTCAAGGAGACTTTTTGCCTGGGCTGGCTTCAAACTGCAATCCTCTGGATCTCAGTATTCTGAAGAGCTAACATGCAGCATGACCCACTTGGGTCCCCTTCTAACGGGTTTTAATGAAATTAATGGGTTAAATTCAAATATTCTGTTCTTTACCCACCTCTTTCTATCAGTAGCTTGTTCAACTCATTTCTTTTGTCCCTGTTACTCTCTCCAAGTCCCTCTTTTATCTTTTCTTCTTGTAGCGTAAGTGCCTGGTCCGTATCGAGCAGGTTTATACCTTAAGTCCACTTGTCCTTTGAAGTTCGTGTGGGATTTCTCTGAACCAAACCCCAGCTGGATGCTCCTCACAGTTGTTCTCCCTGCCTGAACCCACTGCCAGGCACTGTAATCATATGAAGCCTCTGCATGTCTTGACTCCCAGTATTCTGAAATGAACCCTCAGTTCCACCTAGTAATCTGTTTCATGGTTTCACTTTTACCACCTTTACAGCTTAGTCCTTCTTGTCTACTCAGAACTCTTACACTACACTTTCTCTCTCACCCCACACCACCTCTTTCATTCTCCCTGTGAAGCTTTGTGTCTTAAACAAGGTGGGAGCCATCAGCTGGGAACTTCAGTTTTCTCACTGTCAAAGAAACAAACCTGTCTATAGCCACTCACCTCCTAGCTTCCTGCCTTCCTGGTAAAAGACTATCTTCTCATAGCTTTTCAAGCTTTTGGTCTTTTTCTCTCTACTTCATAGAAGCTTCATGGTTATGGCTTTTCCCCTATGTATTCATCTCCTTTCTCCCAGCTCTAGCCTTGGAATCAACATTTTTAACACGGTCATTCTCATGCTGGTGCTGGGACTTGAACTCAGGGACTCGTGTTCTCACTTGGCTTTTTTGCTCATGACTGGCACCATTTGCAAAAGCCATGCCTCCAGTTATGTTTTTTTGCTGGTTAATTGGAGATGAGTCTGAAGGATTTGTGTACCCAGGCTGGCTTCAAACTGTGGTTCTCAGATCTCAACCTCCTGAATAGCTAGGATTACAGGTGAGTCACTGGTGCTTAGCACTCAGAAATCTGCTGACCCTTCTCTTGACCCTCCATTCTCTCATGCTTCCCTCTTTCTGAGTTGTGTGCATTCTTACTTCCTTTCCATACCCCATCCTCATTCCTCACTTCACTCCTGCCCTCTCGTCCTTCTGGAAGCTGTCACCATGTCTCCTGATGTAATGGATGTTTCAACCTGAGTCTTCTTGATTCTCAGAAGCATTGGACTTTATTGATTTCTTAAACATGTCCTCTCACTGGCTTCTGACATCACTGTACTGGTTTTCCTTCTGCCTCTCAATATCTCCTTTGCAGACTAATCCTTATCTTGTAGTTCTTTTAAAATGCCATTTCCTTCAGATTCTCTTCTTCTAGAGCCTGTTTGTGGGATCTTATGTATCCTGTGACTTAAACTGTCAGGTGTATCTCCAGAATTTATCTCTGAGTCCTTCCTTCAGTATACTTCTGGACACCTCCCCTGATCCCATATATTCCTTGTATTCCACATCTCCAGCAAATTACTTTCATTATAAGCCTCTGAGCCTCCTTAGTTGTTTCCATAAACTATAAGCCTAGGAATCACCCATGAAACTCCTTTTGAGACTCCATCTCCCAAATTCAATCCTTCCCTCTGCCCTGTGTGATTTGTACCCTACCTCCAACAACACAGTCATCTGGCTGTCATGTGGCTCCCTGCATTTTTACCTTGTGTGCCAAAGTGACATTCAGACTCCTGCACCCTCTTGCTCACTGAATATCCACCCCCCCCCCCGCAGTGATTTCCTGTTCTTTTTTAGTTTCTGACCTGACCTGCACAGTCCTACATGTTCTGGCCTCCACAGGACCCCTGGCTCCACCTGTGCCTTCCCTGGGTTCACTTCATGTCTCCTATTTTTAATCTCAGACATACCTATCTTCTACTACTATCCTCACATCTGACATGCTTTCGCAAGTATTGATTTCCTGTTCTCTATACTTCTTCCATTCATCTTCACCTTCAAACCATTAGAACTTTTACTCACTCTTCACCTGCCCCAGGCAGCGTGTCTAAAGAGCATACACTCAGACCCAGAGTGCTGAGTACAAATTCTAGCTCCACCACTCACCAGACTGGACAAGTAATTTAATCTGTCTTCATAGGTTCTGTTTTCTTCATCTGTAAAATGGTAACAATATAGTACTTATGCTATAGGGTTGTTGTAAGGAGTGTGTGGATGTGTAAGGGAGAGAGTGTACACATAATGCTTAGTATCTTGTTATCACTATAGAAATATCACTGTGAATATATATATATATATATATATATAGAGAGAGAGAGAGAGAGAGAGAGAGATACAGATATATGTGATTTATCCTAAGAGTAAAAAGGCCATAATGATTGGTGATTATCAAAAGAATTAATTTGCTATTCAAAGCTGATGGGAACCTGCTTCGTTCTATTAACCCCAGGTTGCTTCCATGGCCTCTCACCTCTCACCCCTCCCACCCTCGGGTCCTTCCTGGTTCTCAGGAATAGTTCATCCCTGACCTCATCTGAAGTGCAGGACAAAAGCCGGGCACTGGTGGCTCACTCCTGTCATCCCAGTTACTCAGGAGGCTGAAATCTGAGGATCACAGTTCAAAGCCATCTCAGGCAGGAAAGTCCATGAGACTCTTATCTCCAATTAACCACCAGAAAACTGGAAGTGGCACTGTGGCTCAAGTGGTAGAGCAGTAGCCTTGAGCTGAAGGGCTGAGGGACAGCACCTAGACCCAGAGTTAAAACCCATAGCCGACAAAAAATAAAAAGCAAAGGAAAGTTCAGGACTAGGATGATACCTCTGCTAGAAAATCCCAAATGGAATATAAATTCCAAACAGGACAGTTTGGATAATAAATCTCCAATAGGACCAGACAAAGAATCTCCAAATAAGAGTCTAACAACTCTTTCCTGGTCTCTTCTTCCAGCCCAATCCTTTTATCTATCCAAAGACCCTATATGAAAGACTTACCTCTCCCCTCTTGTCCCAATCTTGTTATGTATCTAAAGATGCAATATGAAGGAGTGACCACCGCCCTACTGTCTCAGGCACATATGGACACCAGGCAAAGCCCAGGTATGTGTGGACTCGATGTGCAGGCAGGGCAGACTAACCCAAGCCTGGCCTTCAACATTCCATTGTGAGCTGATTGAAAGTCCCCACCTCTCTCAGCCCGAATAGCCTTTTGATAACCTCTTTGATAACCTGTGCCCCCTGGCTCAGACCCCACAAAAGAGCACCTCCAAACCCAGTTCCTTGTAACCTCCATTCCTGCAAAAGGGTTTATTCCTCCTTGCTGATTCTCAGTAAGTAGACCTAGCCTGTCGAGATGGAGAGTCCAACCTGTTCCTATTCCTTTTTCTATTTTTCTTAACAAAAACTGCAAAATATGTTGGAAAAATAGGATTAATAGTTAATATGATAACTTAAGCAGGGACTTGCCTAAATAAAGACATGTAAATTTATATGACTGATGGGAAAGTACATTAACTGGATACCTCTGGGAACACATAATATTCTTTCTGAACCAATGAACATTTACATATAGTTGGGTGATATAAGGCTGAGTAACAGAATGAAATATAGCATCATTCTAATCTTCATATTTATGGAGATACTGTAGCATTCATAAAAGACAAAGTGATTGTGATCTCTCTGAGAGATGGCAATCTCCATGAGGGCTAGTCAAAATATCTGCTGGCCGTAGCTGTTACTAAGCATCTAGTTGAACTGCTGGTGCTGCCCTATAGAGCAGCCAGGTTGGCCAACTATGTTGAGAAATCCTTGTTTCTGTACTCTCTTGTCAAGCTTCTGAAAGTTGGAAAAACTATATCAAATGACAGTGACAGTGGCTGGTCTCAGCCTTGTTTAAATAGTGATTTAACATTGCTACTTTCAATAATATATAATGTGTACTTCTCAGTTATAGAAACTCTAGATGAATGAATTCAATACTATATACCCAATAACGTTTTCTTTTTACTGACAATCACAGTTGCTCTTCTTTTAGATGTTGCTTCCTTAGAGGAATGTGAAATGTTCCTTGTCCTATGTGTTCTAATATGTGAGGATAACTGTCACAACTTGTATTTTGTTATAAAAAATAACATTTCTCAAGTATTACTGTGTGCCAACATCTGCTCTTTATAGAACCTCTGTGCATTAATTCACTGAATTCTGAACTGCTCTGAGCAGTTAACTGTTAATTTTCTCATATGGAAACACAGGGGTTAAACAACTTATTAGTAAGTACATGGCCAGAATTAGAGTCTAACTGTGCATCAGACAAAGAATGATAAGAATGGTTAATTGGCATTCAGATGACCATCCTGTTAGGGACTTCCCTTAGCTGGGCACAGGTTTCTCAGGGCTATAATCTTAGCTCCTCAGGAGGCTGAGGTCTGAGGATTGAGGTTCAAACCAGCTCAAGCAGGAAAACTCCAGGAGACGCTTATCTTCAAGTAACCACCAGAACTGAAAGTAGTAATGTGGTTCAAATTGGTAGAGCAATAGCTTTGGCAAAAATGCTCAAGGACAGCACCCAGACTCTGAATTCAAGCCCCACAATTCACACACACACACACACACACACACACACACACACACACACACACACACACACACACACACACACCTTCTCCTATAAAGAGAAGATATTGGTTCTGTCAGCTTGAGGATTGCCAGAAGGATCACTGATGATTTCCCTAAATAGGATTGATGGAACAAACACCCCATTCCTTCCCTTCATGAAAAGAAGATGTTGAGGTCCTGAAGTGGGACTTGGATTAGCCAGTGGAAGTTGGAACCATACCAAGGACAGACCAAAGACCACTTCCAAGGCATGGATCCTTAGCTCCTCATGCAAGTAGGATTACCAGTGGAATTTCTCTGAATTTGACTCCAGAAAACAGTCACTGAACCCAAAGGAAAGGCCACCAAACACTTTTCCCATTCCTCAAATCCCTCCTTCCTTGGTAAAGTGCAAAATAGTTTTTCAGGTTTTGGCACACAAACAAATCACCCACCTCCCCTGGTAAAATAGATCGCAAGTGACTTAGTCATGTAAATGCATAATGCCACACTCTTTATTCTGAAGAACATCTTCAGGTTGTTTGATGCTTTAATTTTTTAAAATTCTTTTTGTCAGTTGTGGGGCTTGAACTCTGGGCCTGAGTGTTAACATGTTCCTGAACTCAGATCAACGGGAGCCCTCTACCACTTGAGCCACAGCAATACTTCCTCTTTTCTGACGGGTAAGTGGAGATAAGAGTCTCACAGACTTTCCTGCCAGGGTTTGCTTTGGACTGTGAATTTTTAAATTATATTTCTATATATTTCTGCTAATTTCAGGAGACTTGGGTCTCCTTCCTCTTTTATTTTCTCCTGTATCTTTTCTTGTTTTGGAACAAATGTCATGGACTGTCCATCCATTCAAAGCTAAGCTTATTTCATTAATTTAATAGAAAAGGAATCCAGCTTGCCTGCATCTCAGGGCAGCTTTGCATATAATGCTAATCTGATAATTCACATTAGTGAATTTTCAAAGTCATGTTGATAATTTTTTTGTAAACCATTCACTAAAGAGTTCCAAAAAAGCAAGAATAAAAAATAATGTTCTGATTTCTAACAAGGTTTAAAAAAACTAATAATTCAACAAAACACATTGTATTCTTCCCAGATTCCACGGTGAAGAAGCCCTTAACACTAGCCCCCTCCTTTCAAACTTGTAGCTTTATTAAGTTTTACTGTTCTAGCTTTAATTTTGGTACTAGCATCAGTAATCTTATAGTATTTGACAGTGAAATTCCATTTGTTAATAACTCAATTCTTATTGACAATGGTAGACTCATGAGTTAACAATCACAGAGCATAAAATATTGAACAGCATTAATTATATGCAATTATTTCATAAATTAATATATCACATATATGCATCTTCATATAATTTTTGAAATGCAAAAGTCACATATCTGTGTTAGTATAAGAGACTAAGCAAAACCTATTGCATCATCTCCAATATTCTTTGTAAAATTTTCTTTTCTCATTAACTTTTACCTTAGGGCCTTCTTTTCTTAGCAGCCAATATGTTGATGACTCTACATTTTAGTCACCTCGGTATAACCTCTTTCCTTTCCACGTCTAGTTAGTCACTCATGTTAAATACCTGAGGAATAACTTGTTCCAATGTGCCTGCAAGAGGCCAGGAGGACCCAAATCTACTGGCTGTGCCCTCTCTGTCTTTCTTTTCTTAGGGAATGCAGTATCAGTGTCAGGGGTGTCAGGGATCAGGTGGTTGGAACCATAGTACTATGAATTATGTAGAACACAGTAGCAGAGACTAGGATACCAGGGAAAGAAGAATTGTGACTGTAATCGTTGAGTTACAATGGACGGGTGTAGGAAGCATGCCTGGAGTTCACTGCTCCTGCTGCTCTGAGCCCAGGGAAGCTGGGGAGGTTCCAGCTCTGGATCAGAACCAGGTGACAAGACCGGGTGTGGAATCTGGGGACCTGCGCAATGGCCGCCTCGTGCAGGCTGGGAACTTCCTTAGTGTGGCCTAAGCTTCTCCACAGAAAGTCACATTCACTCCTGAGCCTCTCCTGCCTTCAGGATTCCTGCTGTCCTCTTGCTTCCTGCCATGTCCAACTACAGGTGTCAACTTCTCCACACTGCTGAGAGGCCATCAGAGATGCTCACAGGGCTTCCCAAGCCCGGTTCAACATGCATGCAGGGCTCTGGGGTGCCATCCTCCAGGCAAAGTGTACCCCCATTTCAGCTTGGCCACCCCTGCCTAGGGGACCACAAACTGCATTCTTACACAGGAAGCCAGGGGTACACAAGGCCATCCTACAGTCTAAGGCATCCTTTCCCTCCTCCTGCTCAGGTGTGGGGCAGCTGTTGAGCCAATCACAACATCACATTTGATTATCTAAAAGGAAGAGGACAAAAGCTTCATTGTCCCAGATATAACTGCCCCTGGGGTTCTGTGTGTGTGTGTGTGTGTGTGTGTTTGTGTGTGTGTGTGTGTGTGTGTGTGTGTGTGTGTGTGTCTGTCTGTCTGTCTGTCTGTGTCTGTGTCTGTGTGGTGTGAGAGAGTCAGACACACCTGAGGTTTGAGGTAAAACACTTCTTCCCTTCAGCATTGGTATCTAATGGTTGTCCCCCCATCCCAATTCTGAGTCAACATTCTAAAGTTGTCCTTCTGTATACATTTATCCTTTGGTCTTCTTGATGTTTCAGATTCCTATGGTCTGCTTGTGAACTTCACCATTTTCTTGTTGAAGGTGGTGCCTTTTTAAAAACTTATGAAGCCCTTTGATCACTTTAAAGGCTGTTTTACTGTGTTAGTGCATTTTACTTAGCCCAACTCTTGGGGCCTCAGCTGTGACTCTTAATTCTGAGATTAGCTTAGGGCTAATATGAGATACTATTCTTTCAATCTATCTTTCTAGTGAAAGATGTTCGACATCTTTATTGACATAATTGCCTGGTTGTAAAAAAAAAACAGTGTTATAAATGTACAATCGGTTGATTTTAGTAAATTGTGCATCACTGTAGTGAAATTTATTTTTTACTCAGGTGAATAGTTGGAATGGGAAAAAAATCACAAATTCTAAAAGGTAAAAATTGATCAAATAACAAAAAAGAGCCTGGCACTGGTGGCTCACGCCTGTAATCCTAGCTACTCAGGAGGCTGAGATCTGAGGATCGCGGTTCAAAGCCAGCCGGGACAGGAGAGACCGTGAGACTCCTATCTCCAATAAACCACCAGAAAACCGGAAGTGGCGCTGTAGCTCAAGTGGTAGAGCGCTCACCTTGAGCTGAAGAGCTGAGGGACAGCGCCCAGGCCTAGAGTTCAAGCCCCACGACCGACCAAAAAAAAAAAAAAAAAAAGAAAGACACTGATTAGGAATGAAGTACAAATGTAAATGTTTAATAAATAAATGAAATATTTGAAATTCTTATCCACAAAGGAAATATATATCAAAAAGTCACTGAGATTCCATCTTACACATCAGAATACTTATCCCAACTCAAACAAACAAAAGCAAATGCTGGAGAGGTTGAAATATATCAGGAACTATATTTAGTTGTGTGGCATTATAAACTAGTGCAACCCATATGGAGCTCAGAATGGAAGTTTAGAAAATGCCAAAGGACATTTTAATGACCTTTACAACAACTTGGATACATATTGAAGGAATATAATTCAACATGAATATCCATGTTAATGGCAGGAGTATTCATAGCAATCAAGCTCTACAGTCAACCTAGGTGCACCAGAAAGAGGGAATAAAGAAAATGTGATATTCATAGCTATAAACATACACTGGGATATATGAGAAATGAATGCATCTACTATTTCATTTCAAAATATTTTTGGATATACACAATCCTAATTTCACTGGGTTTTATGGCTTTGAGTTTTTGCTTTCATGGGGAACCTCCATAATGATTTTCAGAGCAGTTACAAAGGTTAAAGATATCCTATAATATGTGGATGGTAGACTGAATTTTAAATATATCAGTGAACACATACAGGACAATCATATATAGTTCTAATTTGAAGCAAGTTTTAAGAAGGCAACAATTGGGGGAAAGACAATGTTAGAAGCTTAATAACAAATTATCTTGAAAAGTTGAATAAAGAGATATAAAATGAGATTCATCAAAAGCTGTTGAATGATAGAAGATGGATGGAGGTTAGAAAAACAGATTCATCTGTATGATCAACTCGACTGAAGCATATGCATATTTGATGTACACTGATGAAACACATTCCAAAACATAAAATACCATTAAAATATTTATGAGAAGATAGAACAGGATCTGTCTTGAGTATATGTAATAGCAAGAATTCACTGGAGGATCAGAAATGTGAAGGAGAGAGAATATCGCCAAAATAGCTTATGTGAATCTGTGAAGATGCACAATGAATCTGTGTTTAGGAAAGGAGGAAAGTAGATGAAGAAAACATATGAGGTGTTGTCAAGATATATCTTATCATATACAGAGATGGAAAAATAGGAAAAATGTGCAACTAATTTAACAAAACATTTTGCTCAAATTTTAAAAATGAAACTATAAAAAATAATTCTTAATATCATCAAATAAATATGCCATGGAAGAAAATATACCATAGACAGATTTTCCCCAAAATTTGTTTTATTTGATAACAAATGGATTAAAATAAAATGTAATTATGTTTGAAGATGTTAACACTTTCAAATGTTATTGCTAGAACAAGCAAAGGAAAGTAACAGAGAAGTAGAGAGTAAGAACAATCTCTACTTTGGATGAAGATACTCAGTAGAAATTTGTGACGAAAGAATGTGCTCTCTTTTCCTCATCAATATAGAGGAAGTACACCTATCTTTTGACAGAACACTTGAGGTAAGAGCAATGAAGTTACTAATTTAGGTAGTAATTCATTACATTTATTCCCTAATTTTATGATGTGACTCCCAAATGATATGAGTGGTCCTAGGAGATATTCTGAGCTCATTTTCATCCAAAGTTTCTAATTGCTTCACCAGCCAATGTTTCTTCTGCTACTTTCATTTCTCCTTGTTTCTCAAGTCAACTTTTGTGGCCTTTTGGTTCATGAGAGAGCTGGAGAAATGTGAGGATGGCCTGGAGTCCGAGCTAACTCCCAGTATAGCTTAGAGGATCTGGTGAAGGACCTCCACCTGGGCCTCAGAATTAGAATTATTTCCAAATTAGAATTATTTCCAAAGGCAATGTTACCCACATTTCCAGTTTCCTATTTTGTCATGTAGCTTATTAATTTTGCATTTTGTACAAACTATAGCTTATTATATATTACTTGTACTACAAAAAATGAAGTACAAATTTAATCCTTGTTTTTGTTTTTATTCATTTGTATTTTTCATGAAGTTGTTGTGCAAAGAGGTTTCAATTCAACGAGTTTATTAGTGTAATGCATCTTGATTAGTATTAAATTGATCTACGCCATCTTTCCCAATCCTACCCATCCTCCAAGTTACCTGGTTCCATTTTTACCTATGTATCATTAATAGAATGATTGTATTTGCCATCCCTTCCTCTTTTCATTAATCTACCCCCTCTTAAACCTCTTCCCCAGCTGAACATAATTTCCCTTTCTGCTATTTATTTTCTTGAACTCCATTCTTGGTTAGTTATGCAGAGAACCACCATTACTTTAATATTCCCATGAGCAAACCAAGTACTGGGTTTTTAAATTTTATTTTGATTTTCACTTGTACATAGGAGTTGACATTCAATACGTAAGAACAGTGTACATGAGTACACTGGATCTTGATCAATGTCAACTCTTTCATAATTTTCCCCAGTGCTTTCACTACCACCTTTTCCTCAATTTCTTCATTTTGGTAGGATATGCATTAAGTTAGATCACTGCATTTCTCCCCACTTTATTGCTTCATATATCTATTTCTCCCTACCTTGATCCCAGTCCTACCTCTGAGTACTTGATTTCTGGTGTGATTTCTGGTGTTTATTTTGTTAGAATGTGAGTTAGCTAGTCTAAGGACTTACATTATTTGAATTCTTCTGTAAACCAACCATATTTCAGTTCATACCTAGGTTTATACTTGGATTCCACCCTAAGTTCTTCATATTGTATTGATCCAGATCATGTCTACCTTCCTATATAACAGAAAACCTATCTCCCTGGGTTTGACTTTCTTCCCTTATTTCACTTAACATGATTTCCCCCAATTTCTTTTCTTTCTTTGCAAATGATGCATTATCATTCTTTCTAATGGATAAATAAAATTCCACTGTGCATGTACATACACATATATGCATATTTATATGCATATAGCTATCATATTTTCCTGATCTACCTGTCTGAGTGGCATAGTCCATGTCTAAATGTGATTTCTTGTACTATTATGCTTTTGCTTTCAATGTTTTGGGATATGACATAGTACCATTTTCCTAATCTTGTGCATACAGTCTATTCTATAACAAAAATCATTCTACTAATTTCCTAGTCTGGTCGTTTACATTTCTATCTATGTCAGCTCTTATAAATCACAGAAGTTCATAACTGTATATGATTCTGTTTTTAAGAGCAAGACTAAATGCTTGCTTGTATATAATTGACACTTGCAAATAATTTATTATATAACTATATATGCATACATATATAATTTACATATTAACACACATATATGTATATATGTATGCATATAGTATATATATAGTATCTGTGTGCTAGTACTAGGACTTAAAGTCAGAGCCTAGGTTCTTTTGCTTTTCTTTTTTTGCTGAAGGTTGGCAGTCTTTCATTTGAGCCACAGCTCTACCTTTAGCAGAAAAGGGGTGGTTAGGAAATTCTAACATTTCCAACTCAAAAACCTCATCTGACTGACGGCACTGTATGTAAGGTATATTAAATAGGTAGGTTTCCTTAGGTAACCAATGAAGAGAACACCATGAGCTATTCGGGCAGGAAAAGATGTTTATTTACAGAACTGCTGCCCCTGAAATGCATGCTGGAGAAGCATGGCTGAAACGGAAAGGGAGCACGACCCCCTCTGGGCCAGAATTTATCTAGGTGAGGGTCAGGAATAGGTGTGGACACACTGGATCCAGATGTGATCTCATGGTCTGGGACCCTTCTAAGGTCAGATGGGAGGCATGTGACCAGAGGTGGCTCAGGGTGGGACCTACCAGGAGGGGAAGGTGACTGCTTCCAGGACTGACTGTTACCTAGGTAACAGATAATGGGCAGAAATTTAGCCAAGAAGGAGAGAGGTGTCCATGTTCAGACCTTACACCTTGATTTTTTTCTTTGTGGGTGGATGGGAAGATCCTGTATCTCCCCTGTGTCCATAACCAGTCGCTTGGTAGAATCCCTGGTCTGCTTGTGGTGTTTGTTTTGTTTTTTTGTTTTATTTTTTTTTTAAATTTTATTTTATTTTATTTGAGAACATACTGTACAGAGGGGTTACAACTACATGGGCAGGATAATGCACACATTTCCTACCAAGCATTGCAGCCTCCTCCTTTGTTTACCCTTCATCTCCCTTCCCAGCCTCCCCCCTTCCCCCAACCCAATCCTTCCCCCCCTCACTCCCCCCCGACACCGTAAAGCTCGTTTTTGACACGACATTTTGTACTTCTCATTGTTGCAACATTTCCACCTGAATCCTTAAACTACTTGTTTGTCCCCACCTCCCCCACAAGTTACACTGACATCAAATATAGTGAAAGCGGGGGTTACACTTTGGGGGGGGACATACAAAGCAACAAAGAAACAATCCTATAAATGCGTTAGAAACACATGCATGAAAGAAAAAAAACATTAAAATACATATTCAAGGGTTCGTTTTCCTGACATCACATTATCTGACCTTTTCCGCTTGACTCATACATAACTAGATATTGCAAATAAGGGAAACCATGGGACCTATGTTTCTTTGGGCCTGGCTTACTTCACTTAATATAATTTTTTCCAAGTCTTTCCATTTCCTAACAAATGGGGAAATGTCATTCTTTCTGATTCCTCCAGAAATTCTTATTCAATGATCGAAATCAAGATCAAGAGTCCTAAGAGAAGAGTCCGTACATGGAAGGGTAAAAAGTCACTAGCCCTCACCTGTGTTTGGTGACAAGAAGAACTCCATACCAATAGTCTACCTTAATACATGAGGCCAGGGCAGGGAAGGAATAATTTATTCAGGTGATCTAGTCAGTCACACTAATGGGTCTCTAGGGCTCCCCCTCCATGTGTCCCTCTGTTGGTCTGTCTCCTCGTGTGTCTGTCTCCGTGTGTGTGTGTGTGTGTGTGTGTGTCCATCTCCATGTGTGTGTGTGTGTGTGTGTGTGTGTGTGTGTGTGTGTGTGTGTCCGTCCGTCTGTCCGTCTGTTTGTTGATTCAGGGGAATCTAGTTGGACTTTTGGATCTCTCGTTCCCCCTCCAGCTCTTTCCCTGTGTGTCTTTCTGTCGGTCTCTGGGTCTCTGTCTCTGTCTGTGTGTCTGTCTCTCTTTGTCTCTGTCTGTCTGTCTCTCCTCTCTGTCTCTCTGTCCTCTCCCCTCCACCCCCCCCCTTGCTTTTCGTTGTGGACTCCAGGAAGAAATGTATTTCCGTCCCAGCAGGGCTCTGCTTACTCTGCTTGCCAGCCTGGAACCCACCCGCCAGCGGCAACTTCTTCCTTGGTGTCCCCGAAGGAAGGAGGGAGCAGGAACCAGTGTCTTATCTCCAATGAATTGCACACCCCGCTCGCTCATCCGCTTGCCCGCCCGCCGGCCCTGTCAACCCACAGAGAACATGAAAGCCCACATGAGCTCGTGGACACTCAGTCTGTAAACAAGATGGATGCCGCTGCTGCCATTTAGGCCCGAGTTTTTAGGGAAGCTCTCTACCACCCAGACACATTCCCAGCCCACTTCATTGAGAATGTCTCAAGGAGGATGGCTGAAGGATGGGTGGTTAATTTTACTCAATCTCTCTTTCTTCTTCTGTTGCCAGCCCCTAGACTGGCAAAACAAGTGGGGGAGGGCTGGGAAGGTGAAGAGCACAGAGAGAGAGACAGCACCCAGCCCCAGAGTTCAAGCCTCACACCCGACACACACACAAAAAAACATGAAAATGGCTGGGCGCTGGTGGCTCGCGCCTGTAATCCTAGCTGCTTCGGAAGCTGAGATCTGAGGATCTCGGTTCAAAGCCAGCCTGGGCACGAAAGACCGTGAGACTCTTATCTCCAATAAGCCACTCAGAAAACCGGAAGTTGTACTGTGGCTCAAGTAGTAGAGCCCTAGGCTTGAGCTGAAGAGTTGGGGGACAGTGTCCAGGCCCAGCCAGGGTTCAAGCCCCACGTCCCGGGAAAAACCAAAACAAAAAACAAAACAAAAACAAAAACAAAAAAAAATCATGAAAATAATAAGGGAATGTGTTTGTGTGTGTGTGTGTGTGTGTGTGCGCGCGCGTGCGTGCGTGCGTGTGTATCACAGTATATATGTATGTGTATAAATATATGTGTGCATGTATATATACACATATGTGTATAAATATATGTGTGCATGTATATATACACATGTGTATAAATAAACGAATAGATGTGTGTTTATACATATATACGTCTATGTATAAAATGAATATATATAATATATATTACACACACACACACACGCCACGTACATAGTACATAGACAGATAAAGCCAAAAGTGGAGCTCTGGTTCAAGTGATAGACTGCTAGACTTGAGCCAAAAAAGCTGAGTGGCTGAGTGACAGTGCCTTGACTTCAAGTCCCAGGATTGCCCCCCCATAAAAAAGAGACAAAGGAGACGGGGGAAACACAAAGAAAGAAAGAAAGAAAGAAAGAAAGAAAGAAAGAAAGAAAGAAAGAAAGAAAGAAAGAAAGAAAGAAAGAAAGAAAGAAAGAAAGAAAGAAAGAAAGAAAGAAAGAAAGAAAGAAAGAAAGAAAGAAAGAAAGAAAGAAAACAAGCATTAATGATCTGTTTTTCTTATCTGTAAAGAAATACCCCAAACATCTACAGTTGAGATTGGAGCAAAGATAAAACAACTATCTGTGCATAATTCAGTTGCCACATTCCCCCCGACCCCCCACTTTAACCCTGAAAACACCCATGAAGTCAGGAGCTGTGTGGGTCTCTCTGTCTGTCTGTCTGTGTCTGCCTTTTTTTTTTTTTTTGGTCGGGTTGTATGGTTGTCTGGTTGCCTGGTTGCCTGATTGCTTACTCCATAAAACTCCACCAGAGTGACTCCTCCAGAAATTCTTATTCAATGATCAAAATCAAGGGTCCTAAGGGAAGAGTCCCTACATGGAAGGGTAAAAAGTCACTAGCCCTCACCTGTGTTTGGTGACAAGAAGAACTCCATACCAATCGTCTACCTTAATACATGAGGGCAGGGCAGGGAAGGAATAAATTTATTCAGGTGATCTAGTCAGTCACACTGATGGGTCTCTAGGGCTCCCCCTCCATGTCTCCCCCTCTCTGCCTGTCTGTGTGTCGGTCTCTTGTCTTTGCCTGTGTGTGTGTGTGGTGGGGGCATGTGTGCCTGTTCCTGTTTGTTGATTCAGGTGATCTAGTTATACTCCCCATCTCTCCCTCTGTCTGCCTGTGTGTCGGTGTGGTGTGTGTGTGTGTGTGTGTGTGTGTGTCTGTCTGTCTGTCTGTCTGTCTGATTATTCAGGTGGTGTAGTTAGATTTGTGGATCTCTCGCTCCCCCTCCATCTCTCCATCTCCCTCTTGTCTGCCTGTGTGTGTGTGTGTGTGTCCGTCTGTCTGTCTGTCTGTCAGTGTGTCTGTCTGTCTGTCGATGATTAGTTCAGGGGACCTAGTTGGACTTGTGGATCTCTCACCCCCCTCCCCATTTCTCCCTCTGTCTGCCTCTGTGTGTGTGTGTGTGTGTGTGTGTGTGTGTCTGTCTGTCTGTCTCTCTGTATGTCTGTCAGTGTGTCTGTCTGTCTGTCTGTCAGTGTGTCTGTCTGTTTGTCGATGATTCGTTCAGGGGACCTAGTTGGACTTGTGGATCTCTCGCTCCCCCTCCATCTCTTCCCCTGTGTGTCTTTCCGTTGGTCGCTGGGTCTCTGTCTCTCTCTGTCTCTGTCTCTGTCTCTTTCTCTCTGCCTCTCTGTCTCCTGTCTGTCTCTGTGTCCCCCCTCCCCGCCTCCCCTCTGTCTTGCTTTTCCTTGTGGACTCCAGCGGGGCTCTGCTTACTCTGCTTGCCAGCCTGGAACCCACCCGCCAGCGGCAACTTCTTCCTTGGAAGAAGGAAGGAGGGAGCAGGAACCAGCGTCCCAGAAGAGACTCTCATTTTCAACGTGGACACTCGGTCTGTGAACAAGATGGATGCCGCCGCCGCCATTTAGGCCCGAGTTTTTAGGGGAAGCTGTCTACCAACCCAGACACATTCCCAGCCCACCTCCTTGAGAATGTCTCAAGGATGGATGGCTAATTTTATTCAATCATCATCTGGTTTCCGGAAGGAGAAAATGCCTCTGCTCACCCCCACCCCGCAGTTCCCCTCCCCGGGTATCCTGCACACGAGATGGCAGTCCTTGTGATATCTGAGCTGCCACACCACACCACACCACACCACACCACACCACACCACACCACACCACACCACACCACACCACACCACACCACACCACACTGTGGCAGAAAGTTCCTCCTATGGATTGTCTGGCCTCAGGAATTGACTCTCTCCCCGAGCCGAGGCCCCTTTTCCTTGGGAAAGAAGGATGTCCATGAGGACAAAAATAAGACCGAAAACAGAGCAAACTTATCCATAAGACAGGTAGGGCACGAAACCTTTCGGCCGGTCGGTAAAGAAAATCCCCAGGCAAAGGCTCACCGGCCGGGTGGTGCCGGTGGCAGCAGTGGCTCACTGCCCATCATCCGTCTGAGGTGCTGAGCGAGGGGGCTGAGACCTGAGGATAGTGGTTCATAGCCCGCCCGGGCAGGAAAGTCCATTTGAGACTCTTCATCTCGATGGGTCACCCAAAACGCCAGAAGTGGAGGTGGACTTGGGGGAAAATGCCCTAGTGAAGATTTCCTCGGGGCTGAATTAGTACTACCGTGTCATGCAAGAGCACAAGCTCGCAGAGGACAGTACTGTACCTCTGGTTCCACTGGGGCAGAACCCGGTGCAGACTCATTATGGTGACAGGAAAAAAAAAAATCCCAGAGGTGGACTGGGCTGAGAATGTGTCTTAGCGTGCTTGAAGCCCTGGGTTCAATTCCTCAGTACCACCTAAACAGAACAAGCCAGAAGGGGCTCGAGTGGTAGAGCAGTGACCTTGAGCATAAAGAAACTCAGGGACAGTGCTCAGGCCCGGAGCCCAAGCCCCAGGACTGGCCAAAAGGAAAAAGGAAAAGCAAATGACGATAATAATGAATTATAACAACCTATATGTATGTGTATGTCAGAAATCTCACTACCCACTACCGGGTAGGTGAGGACTGACTGACTGAGTGAGTGACTGACCCGACCCGTGTTTTGCCCCTCCAGCCGCCCCATCCACCTTGTCGACGGCGAACGCGCGCCATCTAGTGGTGGTTTTGTGAATTGCAGTTTTCTCTCATGAAATGCATGAAAAAAAAACCGTGCACTGACTGACTGAGAAAACTGGCCTTATGTCCTTCTCTTTCAGGCCCAGGTTGGCTGGCCCCTAGAGAGACTGCCTTCTTTTCAGAGAAGGGGTGGGGTGGAGATGATGATGTGCCTCGTTGGAGTATGGGGCCCATGCATAGGCAGGCAGGCAGGCAGGCAGGCAGGCTCGGAGTGGGACCGTTGTGTGTTGGAGCACCAGTAGCTCAAGCCCCAGGATTGACTGGCAAGTCGAGAGGAAATGGAGGGAGGGAGTGCGGGTGGGCGGGCGGGCGGGCGGGAGAGAGAATTCAAACAGAGAGAGAGAGAGAGACAGACAGACAGACAGACAGACAGACAGGGACAAGGAGAGACAGACAGAGAGAGAAATAGAGAAACAGAGAAACAAGAGACAGAGACGTGGTGAATTGGTCCGGCTGGCCTACATGCTCTGTCGCATCCGATCTTTGAGTTTCCTCCCTCCCCGCCCCCCCCCGCTTTGGATGTGTGCACGCGTGGTGCGCGCGCACGCACGCACGCACACAGAAACACGGAGATGCCCTCTGCCCCCTCTTCCTCTTCTCTCCTCTCCAATTCCCCCCCCCCCCCTGCCCCGGTCAGGCACCAGAAATGAGATCCCTCCCCTTCGCCTATTGCGTCGTCAAATACAAACAAAAGGCAGTGTGAGATTCAAGCAAATTTGTTTTATTTTGTTCCGAGGGTAGGGTTGTGAATTTTGGTGCGGGGGGGGGGGCGGGGGGGTGGGGGGGGAGGCGGAGGTCGTGGTCGAGTAATCGCCTGCAGGGGAGGTGAGGATGGACGGTTATGCCACCTGCATACGTACACACCGACGGGGCAATGGATGGCTCGCGTTCCCCTCTGGCTGTCTGGTTTCTGCTGAGATGCTATCACCATCTGGTCAGGAAGCAGGGGTTGGAAGATAAAGAGATATTAAAGAGAGATTAGGAGCAAGCCCGAAGGCGGGGGGGCGGTAGAGTGGAGGGGAGTTGAGGAGGGGAGAGGCGGATCTATGGAGCGAACGACTCCTTCCCCTCCCCTTCCCTGCC